>NC_137149.1:1805000-1982500 GCF_951394435.1 Stenella coeruleoalba
ACTCATGGGTCAAGTAAGAAACCACAGTGGACATTTAAAAATATATAGAACTAAAAGATAAGGAAAATATTGCATGTGAAAACCTGTGGAATGCAGAAAAGGTTTTGCTCATGGGTGTGGAGAAAAGGGACCCCTCCTACACTGTTGGTGGGAATGTAAATTGGTACAGCAACTATGGAGAGCAGTATGGAGGTTCCTCAAAAAACTAAAAATAGAGCAACCATATGACCCAGCAATCCCACTACTGGGCATATAGCCAGAAAAAACTATAATTCAAAAAGATACATGCACCCGTATGTTCGTAATGGCACTGTTTACAATAGCCAAAACATGGAAACAACCTAAATGTCCGTCGACAGATGAATGGATGAAGAAGATGTGGTACATATACACGATGGAATATTACTCAGCCATAAAACAGAACGAAATAATGCCATTTGCAGCAACATGGATGCAACTGGAGATTATCATACTAAGTCAAGTAAGTCAGAGAAAGACAAATATCATATGATATCACTTATATGTGGAATCTAAAATATGACACAAATGAACTTATCTATGAAACAGAAACAGACATAGAGAACAGTCTTGTAGTTGTCAAGGGGGAGGGGGTTGGGGGAGGGATGGAGTGGGAGTTTGGGGTTAGCAGATGTAAGCTATTATATAGAGAATGGATAAACAACTAAGGTCCTACTGTAGAGCACAGGGAACTAACTAGATTCAATACCCTATGATAAACCACAGTGGAAAGGGATATACATATATATATATATATATATATATATACACACACACACATATATACACACACAGATACACAGACACACACACAGACACACACACACACACACATACATATGTATATAAAACTGAGTTACTTTGCTGTACAGCAGAAATTAACACATTATAAATCAACTGCACTTCAAGAAAATTTTAAAAAAAAGAAAAGGTTTGCCCTTGGGAGCACTTCCACTGAAGCCTTAAATGCTGGAGTTAAGTATTAAAAACCTGAAAATTAACGAGTTTAGGATTTAATTTGAGAAATTAGGAAAACAGCAATAGAATAAACTCAAAGAAAGTGAAACAAAGGAGATAATACATAAGAGCAATAATGAAATAGGAAACAAAGAGAAGATCATCAAAGCCAAAATTTGATTCTTTGAAAACATTAAATAAATAAACCTTTGAGAGACTAGTCAAGAAAAGTAGAAAAAAAGACACCCAAAATACCATAATTAGGTGGAAGGAGAAACAGAATGTTGATAATTATCAAAGTTGGATGGTGGCTCTGTTCATTTTACCATTCTCTGCTTTTGGGTGTGTTTGAAATTCTCTGTAATATAAAAGGTTTCTTTGATTTTGTGAGTACGTAAGTGAAAAGGAGGACGTAACTCCAGAGACTGGAAGCACCTTCACAACAATTAACTTTAAAACTTAAATAAGACACAAAATTAACCCAATAGAAAAATAGCGTGAATGGTCCAGTAACTATTAGATTAAAGCAGCAGTTCTGAGTCTTCCCAGTGAGAAAACTACACTCTGACAGTTTCACAGAGAATTGTCCAAGACTTTCAAAGAAAGATTATTCGGTCTTGTAGATTCTACCGGAGAACTGAAATGAGACAGCACAGGAGCGTGCTCCCCTCTTTGTTTTATGAGAGAAGTAAAATGTGGATACCAAAATCTGCCAAAAACAGCACCAGAAGAAAATGGGAAATTAGACATTGGTTTCTCTCATGAGTATTAGGTGCAAAAATCGTCACGAAAATATTCACATGCTAAATCCAACAGTGTACGGTATTTTCAAAGAGCAGCATATTACCAAACCGGCTTGCCCCAGGACTGAATGCAAGGAGTTTCTGACGTTAGGAAATCCGCAGTGTTATCTGGTACATTAACATAGTAAAGAAGAGTCATGTGATCATCTCAGTGAGTTCAGAAAAAAACCTTTGCTAAAATCTTAGCACCCATTTATAACTACTTTTTTAAATAGTAAGCAATAGAAGAAAATATCTTTAACCTTAAAAAAGGAATTTACCAAAAGAGGGAGAGAAAGAAGAGAAAAGAAAGCTACATGAAACGTTTTCCAAAACGGGAAAGATGTGGAAGCATGTGCAAAAACAAAGCCGCCCTGCCGCCCTCTTATGTCCTCTTCTGGCCAACCCTAAATCGTGGTTCCTGGCGAGCACGGTAAGACAGACAAGACATTAAAGGCATGAGGCACGGACAGGAGGAAGTAGAATTTCATTTTACAGATGATCTCATTGTCTACATAGGAAACGACGGAAGAAAACAGGACGGTTTAGCAAGAGCCTGGCTGTAGGATAAGTGTACGGAAGTTATTTTCCTCTACGCCACCAGTAATTCAGAAATGTAGTTTACGTGAAGACAGCGTTTATCACAGCAGCAAGATCTGTGCAGCGTCCATGAATAAAGCTAGTAGGAGTTGCACAAGACTCGTGCACAGAAGGCGATGAGACTTCACAGGAGAGCATTGAGGGACCCGGGTCACACAGGTTCTTCGTGTTCATGCGTAGAAGATTAGTGCCTTCGAGCTCAGTGAACTTTAACAAAGTGAGCACATCCAGGTAACCACCACCTGGCCAAGGTGTGCGTTACCAGCACCCAGAAGCCTGCTTCACACGTCCCCAGTCATCACCAGCGCCCCCAAAGTAAAGGTGATCTTTCACCATACATTAGTTTTGCGTATCTTTGAACTTCATATAAATGGAACTACATAGCAAAAAAAAAAGTACCTTTAAGCTCTCCAGCTTCCGCAAGTTTATCTGTGGATTTAAAACCCAAGAAGGGTTTTGTGGAACTTAACACAGTGTTTCTAAAACTGGTTGGGTTGGACACATTGTGGTACAGTCAAAGGAGAAGTGTTACAGCAACAGAAAGGAACAAACCAGAGCAGTCCGCAGCACAGATGCATCTTACAGACTGGACGTTAGACAAGAGCCGGTGCTCAAGAATGGACGCGATATCCAGTTTACATAAACTAAAAATTGGGCAGAACTAAAGTACATTGTTTAATATGCCTGCTGTTCAGTCCAGCAGCTCTACTGCTGGGGGCTGCCCAAAAGCCCAAGAGAAGGCAGAGTGGATGCCTGCACGACGACTTGTTCCTGAATGTTCCTGGAAGTCTTATTTGTAGCCCAAAACTGGGATCAACCCAGAGGTCCACACAGATGAGCAGATAAACAAAACGGTGCTCTGTCCCTCCAGTGGATGCCACTCAGCAGCAAAAGGCTGCCGCCGCAGCACACGGCCAGTCCTCAGAGGCGCCTGCTTAGTGCGTGCGGAGGCGCCACTGACGCGAAATCCCAGAACACACACGCTCATCTGTGGTCACAGGCCAAGAGGTCCCTGTTTGCCTGCCTGGGGCTAGAGCGGCAAGGAGACTTGGGGGTTTCGCGGAAACGTTCTGTGTCCTGGTTGAGGTGATGGTTTCCCAGACGTATATGTTTGTCAGCACTGTGGGCTCTACACTAACTGCAATTTGCTGTACATAAATTATACCTAAATAAAGTATGTTTTTAGAAGTGAACTGTGTTCAGGGATGCGTACGTAGGCATTAAAACTTGAAAGAAAGACACGGAAGTGATCAACGTAAAAAGCCAGAATGGTGATTACTTCGGAGGAGAGGAAACACCAGGCAGGGGGTCCCCAGCTTGACTCTGGTGATCCACACTATTTGCTTTATAATGATTCTTCATGTCATACATTTGTTTTATTCACCCTGCTATAATGTGTTACATTGACCCACAAAAGAAAAAAATTGTCAAGGATCGCTAGTATCCTCCTAGAAGAATAGGGAGAATAAGGAAGGCTCCTTTTCCTACCCATTGTAAGGACTTGGAAAGTCCTGGTTATTAAAATGTGGTGACATTGGTGCCCAGAAACAGGCCTGTACGAACACTGAGCTTTGGTGTGTGACAGAAGATGGGTCGGCTGATCACTGTGGGAAGAAGGTGTGCATAAATGGAGCTGTGCAGGTGTGTTGTCCCTGCATCCCACCACACTCAGGGTCGACTTCAGATGGGTTAAGATTTTAAGTGTCATATGCAAACCTTTTAATTTTGAGCATAGGGAAAGATTTCTTAGAAACACCAACCATAAAACAAAAGATTGATAAATTGAGCTACATTAAAATCAACAGTTTGCTTTAAAGAAAGTGAGAAAACAATATTTGCAGCACATCACAGAGGATTAGTGTCACGATGTGTAAACATTACAGACCATTAAGGAAAGACAGACCTGTGGACAAGTGGGCAAATGAAACGGTGTCGCAGAAAACCTGTGACCAGTTAACTGTGGCGGCCTCAGCCCGACTGGCACTGGGGAGCAGCTGGGCCCGACTCCCTCCGCGGGCGAGGAGCAGCAGGGCAGGTCAGACCACCTTGGAGAAGAGCTCGTGTGAAGTTGCAGCGGCCAAGTTGTGCGTCCCACATACTCCAGCAAACAGTCCCACCGTGCCTGTGGCCTTGCGGCGGAATCGCATGAACGTACTGTTGAATGAAAGGAGCGACATGAAAACATACAGTACGGTTCTGTTCCTGTGTGTTTAGAAATCAACATGAGAGACTTACCTGGAGGTCCAGTGATAAAGAATCCGCCTTCCAATGCAGGGGACGCGGGTTCGATCCCTGGTCGGGGAACTGAGATCCCACATGCCGCGGGGCAGCTAAGCCCACGTGCCACAACTACTGAGCTCGCACGCCTCAACTAGAGAGCCCGTGTGGTGCAGCTACAGAGCCCACGTGCCCTGGAACCCGTGCGCCACAACAAAAGATCCCACGTGCCTCAACGAAGATCCTGCGTGCCGCAACAAAGACCTGACACAGCCTTAAGTAACTAATTAATTAAATGTTAAAAAAAGAAAGAAAGGAATCAGCACGAGCCACCGTCGAGTCGTGAAACTACAAAGAACCATGAGGGTTGCTGGTTGCAAAGGCTGGGGTGGTGGCTCCCTGCTTGGGAGGGCACAGCATGGCGCCCCAGGGTTGGCAGTGTTGGTTTTCCTGACCCGGGGGGCGGGTACCCAGGCTTTTTTTGCCTTATAGTTACCTGTACTCGCGTGCTCTGTACACGTGTATGTAAGTGTGCGTGACCCAGTCCACGGTTGGCAGTACGGAGGCCTGACGGGAGATGGTGTCCAGAGTGGAGCCAGGGTGTGGGGAGGACGCAGACCAGGCGGCCTGGGCCCCGTGGAGACCCTGCTTTGGTTCGGGCTGCAGCTCCTCTCAGCGGCTTGGAGAGGGACGTGGTTGGTGCTTCCGAGCGTTCTGGCTGCAGCGTGAAGGGTGGGGACACACACGTGCTGATGCAGAGACAGTGGAGGAGGAGGTGGAAGCTTCCAGAAGGTTTAAAAGGTGACACCACTAGGACTTGGGGTTGACCAGCCGTGTCCAGGGAAAGAGAGTTTGGATCCTGGGAGACGGTGCAGCCCTTCGCCGAGGCGCAGGGTGGCCGGGGGCTTCATCTACCTGGACACAGTCCTCCAGGCACACAGCACCGATGACTGGTTCAGCGATTTAACCACAGCTGAAGCAAAAACACTTCATTTCACCTGCTGCACGAGTGACAACACCACCATTTTCTAGTTTAATCCAAATTCCTGCTACCCACGTTAGTGCTGGAAGGGTGAGAATTTCAGAAATTAGGCAAAAGTAGAGGCTTTTGAAAGAAAATGTTGCTTCATCTAGTACGGAACTCGGCCATCATTGCCTGGGAAGCAGGGGGCAGCACGACAGCGAGGCTGCGCTGGCCTTGGAGGCCTGTGGGCATTCGACCTGCCCCTGAGGGCGGGGCGGGGCGGGGCGGGGCGGGGGGGGGGCCGGCCAGTGTTGTAACTGTGTCTCATACAAATGCTTGTTTCACATCACACTCACTGTGATCTCGTGGATAAATGAGGGCAGGCTGGTGGCCGTGGGCAGAGCTTGGCTGGGACGGGCGGCTTCCTAAAGAACGAGAGAAAAGGACATAAAGCCCCAGAGATGTCCAGGGTGCTGGCCAGTGTCCTGAAGGTGGGACCCTGTTCCTCCGGCAGCAAGGCGTGGGGAGACGGTGGACGCCAGCGGGGTCCCGCACGCTGAGCCTTGTTGGGTGCTGGGCTTCTCCGGCTGCATCCCGGGTGTGGGACTCTTCCTCCCGTGACCGCTGGGCTTCTTTTCTTCACAGGTTCTGTTTGGATTCCGCTAGGCAGACCCGACAGAGACTGTCCATCAACTGGTCCAATTTCAGCTTGAAAAAAGCCACCTTTGCTGCCCACTGAACGAGGACCGCCTGGAGAGGGACACGCGGGCGGTGGGCCGGGCCCGGAGCTGCCGTGCCTGCCCCGGGCTGTGCGGGTGGGCCGCCGCACCCGAGCCCCCTCCCGACCGAGAACTTGCTGCTCGACCCGCATTGTTAGCTCGTGTGCGTGTAGTCTGTGAGTGAGCCGCCTTGACCGTAGCTCTGCCGTCGGATCGGAACAGTAGCTCTGCCACCTTCTCCACCGCCGCGGCCTCGGAGGCCTGGGCCGCGGCCGGACGGGTTCGCATCCCCACGTGGCCCGTTGCCTCTGTGTCTCGCCCTGTCCCGCCACCTGTCCTGCCGGGGTGTCGCTGCGCTCAGCTCTCTGTGCCCTGCGTCCCACCCGAGGCGGCCGGGCAGGGCAGGGCTCTCCGTTCTCCTCCACAATCTACTGTTTAAGAGTGTACACGTCGCGCTGTCCGTGTCTGATCCCCCTGACTTGTAGCCAGCTTGTGTAAGATCCCTTGCAGAATGAGAAAGTTCAAACACAAAGCACCCACCCAGTACTCACACCATCAAGTCTGTTAGAGTGTTCGGCTGTATTAACACGGAGGCCTGCCTGGCTACTTTTTTAACATATTGTTAAGTAATATTAAAATCATGTCTTTCTTTTTGAAAGATGGAATACATTAGTACAGCAGGAGGCCTCGTCTGGTTGCTTTGTGATGGGCTGCGGCGGGGAGGGGGCGGGCAAGCTGATGGCTGTGCCCCCGAGGGGACCCCGGGCCCTGGCCCTGGAGCACCTCTAGGGTCGCCGGCGGCGGCAGCTCTCGATTCCTGGTGCCCTCACCCTCCTCCATCTAGCAGGTCACCCGGGCCTTCGCGTGCCCAGGACACAGCCCAGCCAGGGACTCAGCGCTGTCGGTGGGCCACAGTGGTAAGTGCCAAGAGGACAGCAGGGGTGTGGAGCAGGGGCTGGGGGGCCCAGCAGAGGGGAGTGGGGAGTGGGCTGGGCTTCCATATGGCCTTGGAGGCGGGTGCCCCCACCCAGTCTCAGGGGCGCAGGGAGGGTGACCTCTGAGACAGCAATGAAGAACTACAAGTATTTAATCGGGTATAAGCTGGCAACAACGTGCTAACAGCATTTAGAGTGAACAAAAGGAATCCCAGCATGGTCCCTTTCTTCTGAGCTCTGTCATCAGTGTGCAGAAAGCTGGCGTGGAGCTGCCGCCTGGTTGCAGCCTGGCTTCCACTCACCCCCTAGAACACTCCATAGCTCCCGCTGCTCCCGGCCTCTTGGTGAAGCTGCTTCTGTGCACATACAAGGATATGGCTCGTCCCTGAGTGAAGGGGGAGCGGCGAGGGCCCCGCTTCTGTGTGGAGACCGTGCCCGGCCTGGCTCTTAGCCTGAGAGAGGGTGAGTGGGACTGGCCTGCGGAATTACTCTGACGGCTGGACCCACAGGGCTTCCTGACAGACGGGATGCAGGTAGGAGGATGAGAGGGGGCAAGGAGGACCCCAAGGCTGTGGTCTGAGCTCTGGGAAGGAGGGGCTGCGGTCCCTGGAGGGGTCCCGTCTGCAGTGCCCATCAGGCACCTGGTGAAATGTTCATGAACCTGTGTGGACGGGACCAGGGTTCGAGCCCCAGAACCAGGCTTCAAGAGCAGGTGAGGATGAGGGCAGCCTGGAGGCCGTGGGGCAGGGAGAGACTGGCCACGTGGCTCTGATGCTGAGGTGACCTTGGCCGGCGCCCAGTGGAAGCTGGTTTACAGGAGAGTGGGGGAGGGGCAGGAGGCAGAGGGGCTTTGGGGTCAAGAGGCCGGTTCGTTTTTCTGGGTGATGGGGTGATCCAGCAAAGGAAGAAACTGAGGCCGGGCTGTGACCACGCCAGAGGGTGTCCTCGGGAGGGGCAGAGACCCCCCCACGTTCCCCTGGGACCCCAAGCCCAGGGCTGGGCTCATCCCCGCCTTGCTGAGGCCGGGCACTTGGTGAGAGCACAGGCAGGGCCAGGGAGCAAACCCTGGGACGAGTCCAGGCTGGACCCCTTAGGGGGAGCTGCCCGCTCGGGCCCCGAGACCCGCCTGTGCCCACCCCTGTTCTCCCGGGGAACAGTCTTGAGGCCGTCGGGGGCAGAGCCACCCGTAGGTAAGCCTCCGCTTCGTCTGCCCTGTGGGCCGCGTTGGCTGCTGAGAGCTACAGGTTCCCTGCTGTGAGGTGAGCCGTGGTGAGGGGAGCCCTGTGTGCCCCAGCACTGAGCACCACCCGCCCCACCACACGGCTCCTGAGGGGCCCCTGCCGCCTCCACACCCCGCTCCGCCCAGCACGTGGGCGTGCCGTCTACACCTGGTTCCGAGTCTGCACGCTTGGCCCCTAGGACCACCCGGCCTCTCTCCTTGCCGGGACGCACTTCCCGAGTTCCCTGGAAATTCCACCCAACCTGCAAGACCAACCCTGATGTTCCTTTGGATCACTCCTCAAGGGGGCATCTCGGGAACAGAAGAGAGGATGGATTCAGGCCCCGGGAGGCTCAGGCCCTGGTCAAGGGTTCTGGCGACTTGTTACTGTGGTCTAGGTGTGAGCCAGGCCCTCGCCCCAGTCCGTACATTGACAGATGGGGACACCAAAGCCCCAGGCAAGCCCCTCAGGTTCCCGATGAGGTCACTCCCCGACCTGGGGTCAGCCTCTGGGGGAGCCTCTTCAGATCACGTTGATAAGTAATCTTATGATGAAGTAACAGTAGCTAAAAAAACAGCAAAATGTTCTTTTATTGAAGTTTGCCCACATACTCATGCCATTAAAAAATCAAAATGTTACGGTACCAGAAAGGATTGATACTTCTCCATTTCATTACTATATTTTTTAAAAGGAGAAGAAAAAACTTAACCCACAGTTCATACTGTTTTAAACAAAAATAAAACCTCCAAGTCATCACAGAGAATGACAGAATGCAAGTGACGTTCTGCTGCTTCACCTTGACAGTCACAGGTTTTGGATCCACTACTAAGTGTTAAGAGTAAACAGCACTGCGGGGTGGAGACACGCAGCACGGAAGGAGATTTCAGACACCTCTGGACTGTGAAGAACTTAACTGTCAGGACCACTCACGTAGCTGAGTGTGGAGCCAGCTGGGTCCTGGGAGCCCCGGCTTGTCTTCGGTGGAGAATGCGGTGTCGTCTGGAGAGTGAGAACCATGTGCCTGGACTGTTAAACTCAGCAGCAGCAGCGTCTGTGGAGGAAGAGTGGCTACAGAAACCGTCCTCCTGCTGTTAACTGTGAAGCCAAGGAAGTTTTTTTAACGGTGTTCTTGGATGTTGGAGCAGAGGCAGCACGTGGCAGTGTTTCCTGAGTGAAGGGCAGGGAACAAGGTGAGCCTCTGAGGGCCCCAGCTTCCGGCCTGGAGGCAGCCTGCAGGCCCCAGCACTGGGAGGAGCCCAGCAGGGTTGCTGAGCAGAGGAAGCAGAGACCAGCATGTGGGGTGGCTGGAGTGTGTGGGGCAGAGATGCAGGCAGGAGGGGCTGCACTTAGAGCGCTCCACGGGTCTGCAGAGAACCCCCTCGAATCTACTCATCTGTGCACGTGTGGCATAAAGTTCCATAAATCCAGGGGGAAAGTTTCCACCAACCAGGGTGGCGAGACCTGGTTGTACACGGGTATTGGCGTGGAGCCCTCAGAAGGGTCTCAGCTCGGCAGTGGGCTTCTCTTACCCTAGTATGGAATCTAAAGCTAAAAGCAAGCCTAAGAAGGATCAAACTGGTCCTAAGTAACTTAACTGCCTGCTGGAACAGAGTCCAACATTCTTTTAGAAGAAATACGAAACCATCCCACACTAAAGTAAAATTCAAAATGCTGGAATCCAGGCAAAAAATTAGCAGGCCATCCCAAGAAGAAGGAAAATATAAACCATAAATCGGAAGAAATATCGAACAAGCAATAGAAACAGAACCAAAGATGGTGAATTTGCAGGCAAGGACTTTAAAATGACCATTACAAATCTTACGACTGCGCTGAAGGATATAAAGGAAAACATGAACAAGAAGGAGAACTGGAAGATGTAAAAAAGATCCAAATCCAAAGGACAAAAGATAACAATATCTGAAATGAAAAACACTACAACAGCAGATGAGAAACGCTGGAAGAAAACACCTGTGACCTTGATGGCATATAAACAGAAACGACCAGAAATGAAGTACTGAGAGAAAAGAGACTGGGGGAAAAAATGACCTGTGGGAGGGAATCCCCTGGCAGTCCAGTGGTTAGGACTCCAAGTTTCCACTGCAGGGGCACGGGTTCGATCCCTGGTCGGGGAACTAAGATCTCGCGTGCCGTGCGGCGCAGCCAAAAAATAAAGACCTGTGGGACCATATCAGGCATTCTAACACACGTGTAACTGGAGTCCAAGAAATGGGGGGGGGGGAGTACTCATTTTAAAATCAGTTTGTCATAGAGGCCTATTGGGATTGTGACTGAGATTGTACTGAGTCTATAGATCAACTTGGGAAGAACGGGCATCTTAAGGACTACTGAGTTCCCAGTCTATGAACATGGTATCTTTTATTTGTGTGCTCTTGAATTTCTCTAAGCAATATTTTACAGCTTTTATTGTAAAGGTTTTGCACACTTCTGATAATTTTCTCCTAAGCATTTTATGTTCTTGACATTACCTAAGTAGAGTTATGCATTAGTTTCCTGGGGCTCCCATAAAAAAGCACCCCAAACTAGGTGGCTCAGGAATTTATTCTCTCAGTTCTGGAGGATATAATCCAAGATCCAGGTGTCAGTAGAACTGGTTCCTTCTAGAGGTTGTGAGGAAACATTTCTTCGTGCCTCACTACTGGCTTCTGGTGGTCGCTGGCAGTCCTTGGTTTATACAGGCATCACTGCAATCTCTGCCTCTGTTTTCATACGGTATGTTCTCACCTGTGTCTGTCTCTTGTCCTTTTCTTGTAAGAACACCAGTCATTGGATTTGGGGCCCACTCTAATCCAGCAGGACATCACCTGAGATTATACCTGCAAAGACCCTATTTCCAGATGAGGTCACATTCACACATTCTGGGGATTAGGACTTCAGCATCGTTTTGGTAAACATATCTTTTGGGGGAGACACAATTCAACCCACAACAGGTTTATAAGTTTGCTTTTCCAATTGTTGCAGATATACAGGAATACAGTAGATGTTTCATACATTGTCTTTGTATCTTGAGATGGTCAACTTGACTAATTCTAAACTTTTTTCTTAAGATCCCCTAGGGATTTTCGATATCCACAGTCTGTCATCTGTGAATAGCGATAGTTTGATCTTTTTCTCTTCCAATTTTTCTGTCCTTTTTTCCCTTTTATTGCCTGATTGCACTGGGTATCTCCTGTACAATGTGTAATTGCAGCAATAAGAGTGAACACCTTGGGGCGTCCCTGGCAGCACAGTGGGTAAGAATCCGCCTGCCAATGCAGGGCACACGGGTTCGAGCCCTGGTCCGGGAAGATCCCACGTGCCGCGGAGCAATGAAGCCCGTGTGCCACAACTACTGAGCCTGTGCTCTAGAGCCCGCGAGCCACAGCTACCGAAGCCCACATGCCTAGAGCCTGAGCTCCGCAGCGAAGAGTAGCCCCCGCTCGCCACAACTGGACAAAGCCCGCACGCAGCAACGAAGACTCGACGCAGCCAAAAAGTAAATAAATAAAAATTTTAAAAAGTGAACACCTTGCCTTGATGGGATTCAGCAGGGGCAGCACTCAGTATTTCATCGTCACATAGAAAGCTGGCCATAGGTCTTTTGGACACATACCTTGATCAGATCGAGGAAATCCCTTCTATTCCTAGTTTGCTCAGTGTTCTCATGAGTGGGTATTAAATCGTGTCATAAGCTTTTTCTGCTTCTGTTGAGATGATCCTATGGTTTCTCCTCTGGCAAATTAGTTTTGTGGGTTTTGTTTGTTTTTGTTTTATGTCAACCAATCCTGTATTCCTGTAATAAAAATTCCACTTGGTTATAACGTATTATCCATTTTATACTGCTGGGTTCAATTTGTTAATATTTTGTTTAGGACTTTCGCCTCTATGTTCAGGAGAGAGAGTGGCCTGTCATTTTCTTTCTTGCCTTGTCCTTGGGTTTTGGTGTCATAAAATGAGATGGGGAGACATTCCCACTTTCTGTTTCCTGAGTGTAAGATTGGTATATCTTTCTTAGATGTTTGGAAGAATTCACCAGTGAAGTCATCTGAGACTGTGATTTTCTTTGTGAAAAGATTTTTAATTACAGATTCAATTTAATGGACATAGAGCTATTCGGGTTTTCTATTATGTCAATTTTAGTAAGTGGTGTGTTTCAAGGATTTTATCCATTTCATCTAAGTTGTCAAATTTATCAGTTTTATAAATTGTTCATAGTATATACTCTTTTCAAGATCTGAGAGATCTACAGTGATGCCCACCTTTCATTCCTGATAATTAGCAATTTGTTTTCTATTCTTCATCAGTCATGCTGTGGGTTTATCAGTTTCATTACTATTTAAAAGAACTAACTCTTGGCATTGTTGATTTTTGTCTGCTTTCCATTTCATTGATTCTGCTCTTTTATTATTTCCTTCCATTTTCTTTGGGTTTAATTTGCACTTTTTATTTTTTAAATTTTATTACTTGGCTGCGTCAGGTCTTTGTTGTGGCGCGCAGGCTCCAGAGCACGTGGGCTCAGTAGTTGTGGCGCAGGGACTTAGTTGCCCCACAGCATGTGGCTGGCGTCAGCTCCCTGACCAGGGATCGAACCTGCATCCCCTGCATTAGAAGGTGAATTCTTAACCACTGGACCACCACGGAAGTCCCTAATTTGTGGTTCTTTTCCTAGCTTCTTGTGATGAACACTTGGATCACTGAGGTTTAACCTCTCTTCATTTCCAATATATGCCTTTGCAGCTAATACATTCCCCCAATCACTGCTTTAGCTGCATTCCATAATTTTTAGCAAGTTGTATTTTCATTTTTAACTCAGTTCAGAATACTTTCTAATCTCCATTGCGTTTATTTTTCCCATGGGTCATTTAGAACTGTGTTGGGAATTTAGTAGTTATCCTTCTGTTATTGAGTTGTGGTTTAACTTCACTGTGGTCAGTGATCATGAATTCAATGATTAGGTTCTTTGGAGTATGTTGTGACTTGATTTATGGTCCACAGATTTGTCTCTTCTGGAAGCATTCCATGTACACCTGAAAAGAATTATAGTTAACTTTCCTTGGGTGTAATTTAGGTTCTACATATGAAATTAGGCCAAGTAGATAGGTTTAATCTTCTGTATCCTTACTTTTTTCCCTGCTTCTATCAGCTACTGAGAAAGGTATGCTAAAATCTCCAACGATGATTATGCATTTGTCTAGTTCTTTTGCTTTATATTATTAGCTCTACACAAATTTAGGTATATTGTATATTCCTGATAAATTCACCCTTTTATTGTGCACTGTTGCTCTATATTTCTGGTAATATTTTTTGTCTTAGAAGTCCACTGTGTCTGATTATCACTCTCATTTTCTTGGTTAGTGTTGGCATAAGTGTATCTTTTCTAATGAGCACACAGGTGAGACTTCCATCCAGTAAGACAGTCACTGTCTTTCAATCAGAGTGTTTGGTCTGTTTATTTTTATTAACATCTTTATTGGAGTATAATTGTTCTACAATGGCGTGTTTGTTTCTGCCATATAACAAAGTGAATCAGCTACACATATATCCCCATATTTCTATCTCCTCCCTCTTGCGTCTCCCACCCTCCCTATCCCACCATCCATTTATTTTAATGTAATTACTGATACAGTTGGTTAAGTCTACCATCTTCCAGCTGCCCTTTGTCTCGTCTCTCCTTTATCCCTTTGGTTCTCCTAACTTGTCTTGCTTTGGATTAATAAAAACATTTTTCTGTTCTATTAACCTTCTAATTAGATATTTTCATTACTTCTTTAGTGGTTACCCTAGAGATTATGCTTCCTTAGTTCATTAGTCCACCACAAATCAATGCAAAAACCCTACACTTGTATAAGTTCATTAAACACTCCCGTCCCTCACCTAGAAAGTTCTTGTGGTCACGTTTGCATGTTTTAAAACCCTCAAGACATTATTGGGGGTTTTTGTTGTTGTTGTTCTTTTGCTGCGTTGGGTCTTTGTTGCTGCACATGGCCTTTCTCTAGTTGCGGCGAGCGGGGGCCGCTCTTGGTTGCAGTGCGCGGGCTCCTCATTGCAGTGTCTTCTCTTGTTGCGGAGCACGGGCTCTAGGCGTGCGGGCTTCAGTAGTTGTGGCACGCAGGCTCAGTAATTGTGGCTCGCGGGCTCTAGAGCACAGGCTCAGTAGTTGTGGCGCACGGGCTTAGTTGCTCCACGGCATGTGGGATCTTCCCGGACCGGGGCTCGAACCCGTGTCCCCTGCATTGGCAGGCAGATTCTTAACCACTGCGCCACCAGGGAAGTCCCAACATTATTGTTTTAAACAGTCAATATTCATTCATATCTACTCATTCCCATGCTCTTTTTTTAAAAAAATATTTATTTATTTATTTGGTTGTGCCAGGTCTTAGTCGCAGGCTCCTTAGTTGTAGCTTGCCAGCTCCTTAGTTGCGGCACGTGGGCTCCTTAGTTGTGGCATGCGAACTCTTAGTTTCAGCATGCATGCGGGATCTAGTTCCCTGACCAGGGATCAAACCCGGGCCCCCTACATTGGAAGCATGGAGTCTTAACCACTATGCCAGCAGGGAAGTCCCCATTCCCATGCTCTTCATTCCTTTCTATGTTTGTTTTTATCCAGAATCATTTCCCTCTAGCCTGAGTAATTTCCATAGTATACTTTTTTCTTGTCGTACAATCTGCTGGATATAAATTTTTGTTAGCTTGTATTTGTGTGAATATATCTTCATTATGCCTTTTTTTCCATATGTCTAGTATTTTTTACTGTGTATTGGACTGTGGTTAATATAGTACAAGGTCCTGGCTCTGAAGAAAGCCGGATTTTGTTCCGACAGGCCAGTGAATTACTGGTTGGCTGCCTGGAAGAGCAGGGCTGTTTTGATTTGGCCCTAAGATGTCAACTTTACTCCTAAAACGTGGCCCTTTGAGGGTTTCAAAGGAAAACCAAGGTTTTCCAGCCCCTCTAACCCCAAGGGACTCAACTTCGGAACTGCCACCCTATGGTGGACAGCCGCTGGGAGCTCTCCTCTGCACATCCTGCCTTCCAGCCGCTGTTCCTGCCCCAGGATTCTTGGAGTCTTACGCTAAGCTCGCACAGTTCAGGGGTCAGCCAAGGATTTGAGGGCTCCCCCTTCTGCAGCTCCCTTCTCTCCGGGAGGTCCCCATCTATTTCCAAACTCCTCCAACTCCTCCGGACAGTGAGACGGAGGCTTCCTGTGACGTTCCAGCACCCACGCCGCAGCGACTGATCCCTTCCAGTCGGGCTCCTGGAAAGTGGGGTGCGCGGGGATCCTACAGAGGAGTTGGCGCCTGAACTACAACTGGAGGAGGACCTACTTAGCCAGCGGAGAGGGTGAGCAAGCGCTCCAGGCAGGAGGGACAGCACATGCACCCAAGGCTGGCCCTTCACCGTGCCGGCAGCTCCTGCACGTTGGGAAGCAGAACGTGGGCTCAGGAGCCAGATGGCCTGGGCTTACATCCTAGCTTTGTCCCCTGCTACTGTGATCTTGGGCAAGTGACCTTACCCCTCTGTGCCTCATGTTCCACACCTGTGCTGAGGATGATCGCTAGAAGTACTTACCTCCTGCGACCGTTCTGAAGGTTAACTTGAGTCACACAGCCCTGACCCCACCAGGACTATGCACGCAGTCCTTGCCCTGCAAGCCTCTCTCTTGCCTTCGCCAGGCGCCTGGTTCCTCCCGCCTCACCCCCAGCGCTTCACATCCTGGCTGGAGCTCAGGCCGACGGCAGAGTGCTGGGCAGGCTGGCCTCCCGCTGACCCCCCCCCTCGGGATGCCCTAACAAACAAACAAACAGGTGACAAACAGTAAGAAAGTGTGTTTCTCCTCCCCGGCTGGTGTAACTCAGGCCCAGATGGAAATGGTGCCGGGTCCCTGCACCCCAGCCCCCAGCGCACACTCGCAGCAGTCGCTGTAGCAAGTGCATTTATTACAAAAATAAGTAATGTGACGTAAACACGTTTAAGTTCCGGATATGCAGCACCCACTCTTGCAGTGCAGCCTTATTTCAGCGCAGGCACAGTGCTCAGCTGTGCACGCCTCCTGGTGGGCGTGGGCGCACTTCCCACGGGCAGCCACCTTGTCCCAGTGACCTGCAGCATCCCCAGGTGCGGCTGGGACAGGTCTGTCCTGCGGGCCCGGGAGAACCCCGCGCCATGTCTCGCACGGCCTCAGCCTGACTGACAGCTTCGGACGTCAAACTCCACACCAGAGGCGAGGCTGAGCCCTCCTGGGCACGAATGCTCCCAACCCCACCTCTCCCTCCAGCCCCACCGGAAGTGCCCCCTGACCCAGGGGGGACCAAGGGGAAGGCTCAGAAGCACCCCCAGCCTGTTCTGGGGAGCCCGCGTCTCGCTGCTGCGTGCTGGGAGCACCCCCGGGCCCCGGGCCGCCACCAGCAGGGCTCACTGGCAGCAGTCGGCCACGTGCCGGAAGAGCTCCTCCCCCTGCTCGTCGCTGAAGCACTGCAGGCAGTGAGGGCACTGCAGGTCCCCCTGGCCTCTCTGGGTCGCTCCGGGGCTCCCGGCCTCTGCGGGGAGTTCTGGCCGCTGGGATCCCGTCCCAGGCCTCCAGCCACCGGGTGCCACGAGCTCCGAAGCGTCAGTCTCTAAGTACCCGGGAGTTTTGCCCCCAGTATGAACCCGGCAAGAGCCTGGCTCTCGAGGATCCTGGAAAAAAGACAAAGGGTCAGCTTACGAGGCTGGCCTCGGGCTCCAGCAACTAGAGATACACCCGCTGCACGGTGAGACGTGCACCTTCGCTCTGCCTGGTGCTGGGGCCCAAATGAGGACGTGCTCCGTGAACAGCCTCCTGCCTGTGCTCACAGAGGAACAGGCCCGAGCCTGGGGGGGGGGGGGCAGCGGCACTCCCCCCAACCCCGACCCCCGCCGCGGCCCCAGCAGACTCACCCCACACGCCGCCGTGCAGAGAGGGAGCCTGGCAAACTGCGTCCCTCCTGGGTGGGCGGGGGGGGGGGGGGTCTCTGGAGGCAGCAGGGGTGCCCGTGGCATGGCCGACATGATCGCCCCCGACGTCAGCCCCGAAGTGCCGTGACCCCCAGTGCTCATCACGCCTCGTGTGGGAGCCGCAGCCCAGGCGGCGGGACCCTGGCTCCTGGCCCACAGCTTCACCACCGCCCGCCCTGGGGTGTCGCCCAGGGGCCGAGCAGTGCTCCCAAAGCTCGACGGCCACAGGCCGCAGCTGAAAGGGGCTCAGAGGCCACTCGGTGCACAGGCCCCGGGCCTCGGCAGGCCGGGCCACCCTTCTGTCCACCAGTGGGGTCCACAGCCACGCAGGATGGGGCACTGAGGATGGCGCCCACCAACCACGAAGGGTGGTTCCGGGGTAAGCTCGGCATCCCCGCCCCGCCAGGGTGCTAGGCCCTCAGGGGGATGTGCATCGGGTGCTCTGGGCGGAACCAGGGAGGAGCAGGGAAGAGGCGTGTGGGCGCCCGGGTCCTGCAGTGAGAAGCCGTCCGTTCCCACCCAGGCCCGGCCTCCCAAGAAGCACCCCCTGTGGCGGGGCGGCACGGAGCCCAGAGTGAGCTGCGGGGCCTGCCCACCTGCACGGCCCATCTCCGTGCACGGGGGCTGTGAGCTGGGGGGCGCCAGGAGACGCCTGGAGCCTCAGGGGCTGCGTGTGTGTGACAGGGCGACCAGGGTCCCTGCAGCACAGCGAGGAGGGGACACACGTGCACGAAGCTCCCAGTAGGGAGCCCGAGGCCCAGGACGCGCCCTCTGGGTGCAGGACAGGCCCGACAGCCACCCCTGAGGTCACACGCCACCACGCCAACATCCTCTACAGACACACACGGTACGATAGGGAGGTTTTCTGCCACCAGGCCCCAGGCACCGGGCACCACGGCTCTGCCCGGAGCACAGAATCAGGGTCTCGGCAGACGCAGAAAGGGATTGAAACCGATGAAGGAAACACGAAGAAAACGCCCAGCCTGGACCGGGGGAGATGGGCCTCCGTTCTACCTGTTTGCAGGGTACCTGGCGCTGCAGCAAGGCCACCCGTTCCTCCAACTCCTGGATCCTACTCTGAGCCCGCTCCCGGTCAACCCTCTCCGACGTGAAGTCATCCTTGTACGCGAGGATCTGTGAGGAGACAGACACTCAACCGTCAGACGGCAGCGCCGTTTCTGCTCAGAGAAAGGCCCCCAGCGCCCCCCAGCACCCGGCCCCGGGGTGGGGGGCACCTGCTGCTCCAACATCTGCACCCGCTCCAGCGCGGCGTCCCGGGCCCTCCTCACGGCCTCCAGCTCCCGCCTCGCTTCTGCACAGTCGTTGATTTTCTCCTCCAACTGTGTGTTGAGCCGGGAGATCTCCTTCCTCATCAGCTCGGGCGGGGAGGGCCTCTCAGGCTCGAGGGGGGCCTGCAGCCCTCTCAGCTGTGCGTGGAGTCCCCTCACGTACTCATCCCTGCTGGCGTCGTAGCGCTGCCACTTGGCGTTGAGGTCTTCCACCTGAGGAGGCCGGAACGCTCACGGTGGCAGCGGCTGAGAACCTGCTCTCAAGCCAACCTGAACTGTGAAGCTATTCACTAGCAACAAGGAGCAGAGTGAGTCTTCCCTTAAATGAAAGTTGCCTCAGGAGACCTCCCTGGTGGCACAGTGGTTAAGGATCCGCCTGCCAACGCAGGGGACACGGGTTCGAGCCCTGGTCCGGGAAGATCCCACGTGCCGCGGAGCAACTAAGCCCATGAACCACAACTACTGAAGCCTGCGCGCCTAGAGCCCGTGCTCCGCAACAAGAGAAGCCACAGCAATGAGAAGCCCGCGCACTGCAACGAAGACCCAACGCAGCCAAAACTAAATACATTAATTAATTAATTTTAAAAAAATAAAAGGAATGAAGGCCAAAAAAAAAGTCTCAGTTTGCTCTGTGCAGAGGGGACACTAGGACGTGGCAACAATGGCCACAAACAACTGCCGTAGACAGAAGCAGACTTGCTACAATTTCCCACCGTAAAAGCTGTACTTGATAGTAATTCTTGTACCTCATTTATCCACATGTGAATTAACCTGGGGGCCGGAGAATGACAAGCGTGTTCTACATGTCCTTTCAGGCAAATATGTCGGGCCTACAGGGACTGCGCATATCAGCCGGAGTGGCCTGAGGGCAGGGGCAACCCCTGGGCACAGCCGAGGAGAGGACCCTCATCTGCGGGCCGTGAGGGAAAGTTCTTCCCGAGGGGCATCTAACAGACACTCACGTGAGTCACCTTCTGCTTCAACAGTCGATTCTCCTCCTGTAACTTCGCAACAACCGCGTGGACAGAGCCGTCCCCATCTGCACACGCTGGCTGCATAAGAAAGGGACGGAGAGCAGACACCGTGTCACCGAATGTGACTGTCGTGTGCGGCAAGAGGGTAGGAAGCCACACCTGGAGACTGAGGGTGCAGATGGTCACTGCAGCCCGCACTGCGGCAGGTGGGACGTGCCCCTTCCCGAGGGTGGGGGAGGGGTGGTCCTCGCCCCGCCCGAGCCCACCCCACGCTGGGGCCAAGCCTTGCTCAATCTTCTCATGCCTGAGACTTTCCATCATCACGGGAGTCGGGAGGGCAGGAAGCTTAATCTCACCGTCCACCAGAGAACCTTCCAGCCCAGGGCCACAGGGCCGCCAGGAGCAGGCCCGGCCAGGGACCTGGCTCCCTCCCTCTGGGCCCACCACACTGTCGTGTCACGTCACGCAAGCAGGGTTGACCTCAGTGATTCTGTACACGGCAGTCCACCCGTGCCTCACTCGGGGTCTTGGGACTCATGCCTGGAAACCCACGTGCCAAACCAGCCCTAACGGCGGTGGGCAGAGCTAGCCGAAAAGTCCATCTGAATCCTAGGAATCCAGTGCATTTAACAGTACGGTGGGCTGTATGCTGGTGCCGGTACTTTTGAGAATTCCCCTCGAATGACAAGGGAACTACACGTCCTAACCCAGCGGGCACCGGGAAACCCCGGTGACTCAGCCGAGTCCAGGGCTGAGAAGTGATGCGGATGTAGAGCCTGTTAAGAGCTCCGGCCCCACCCCTGCCCGGGCCAAACACAACGTGCGGCTGTGTTCAAATCCCCAGAGGGAAATGACACAGTGACTCAAAATCCCAGAGTCACAGCCTGCCCCCAGAGAGCACTGTGGTATCTGAAATGTGCCTGTGTGCTTTCTGAGGTTCCCTTTTCGTGGAATCCACCCGCGGAGACGGGCAGTTCTCAGACCGGTTCTCAGACCAAGGTTCTCCCCAGCGGGCTTCCCAGTGGAGCTGCTGCTAAGGGGCTGGAGGGCCTGTCCCCGCCTCCCCCGCGTTTCTGAGTCAGCCTGGTTGCAGCCCCTGAGGATCAGAGAACTGCCTGGAAAAGAGTAATCTGGGCTGGGCGGGGCAGGGTGTGCACTGCGTGGAATCAGACAGGCAGGGAAGGCAGCCTCGCCCCGTGCTCCCAACACCCCCAGCCAGGAGCCCCCTGATCTCCCAGGTAGGGAATTCCTGATGCTGAAACCACACTGTCCCCTCCCCGACCAGACCGCACACACAGCCACAGCCCAGCTCCACGCAGTCCTGTAGGCCGCCTGCCCCTGACCCCGGCCCCCGGCCCCGCCCCCTGCCCGGCTCCCTCCCTGCTGGCCCCACCCTGCCTACGGCCTGGCCAGGGGTCACAGCGCCAGGTACACAGAAGGGCTCCGTGTCCTCCCTTCACTGCAGGAGGGCCCCGGCGAGGCCAGCCCTGCTGAGACACATGGAGCCCTCCCGCGCCCCGGCCCGCCCAGCAGATTCCTCACCACCTGCGGCCTTTGGAGGCGCTGCCCCTCGCCCGCCTGCACGCGTGCCAGCACCTGCTCAGGACACCCCTCCCGCCCCTGCTCTGACTGCTTCGTCCTCAGCGAAGGCTGATGAGACCACAGTGCCATCTCCCCACGAGGACCAGGGTCACCTGCAGGTCTGGGGGTGGCAGCTGGTGACGCAGGCCACCTGCTTCCCTGTCACGTTCTGCACCTCCCACCGTGCTAGAAGAAATCCCCGGATGGGCGGGCTTTGCTGCAACCCTCACTATGGAGAGCAGGGGGGGCCCTGGGCGCCCCTCGACCTCCATGACGGCTGAGGGATCCTGAGCGCGAGACGAGGCCTCCTGCTGCACCTCGGTCCGCACCGTGGCGTGCTGACACCGCAGCCTACCTCGGGGCTCCTCTCCCCCGCGTCCCCCTTTGCGCGCTGGCGTGCATCCAGACACTCGGCCAGGTGCTGGCACATGTGGGCGGTGGCGGCCAGCGTCCTGCGCAGCTGATGCGTCTCGTCGGCCAGGGAGCGGCACAGGATGTCGCTGGCGGCCGGGGCCCGCCCCTTCTGGGCCGCGCCTCTCCTCAGCAGGGCCACTTCCTTCTGCTCCCGCTCCGGCTGGCTCATCAGCTGCTTCGTCTCCCTCTCTTTTTCTTCTAGTTGCTCGGAAAGTCTCTCGATTTCCTAAGGGGCAGATTTAAAAGCACAGTTGATTTGACTATAAGAAGCAATATCAGGAACAAACATTCCTAGAGCAGAAGTCCAGCACGGACACCCATCAGGAGGTAATAAACGCGCTCATTTGGAGGTTGGCTTCTGAACGAATAATTAACTTTGGAGTTTTCAGCCCATAAAGTTCTAACTGAAACTTCACCTAAATTCTATTTTCATGAGCAAATTCATAATGTTAGATCTTACATCATCAAATTACTAAGTGCGGCAATTCCAAATACTTCTTGATGAGAAGGGTAGAAACTCCACTGCAGTGGGTAGCCCCCCAAAAGATATGCCCACGCCCTAACCCCCGATACTTGGGAATGTGACTTTACTTAGAATTAGGGTCTGTGAAGATGCACTGAGCTAAAATGAAGTCATACTGGATTAGAATAGACCCTAATCCAATGACTGGTGTCCTCATAAGAAGAAGGAAACATGGACACAGATACAGAAGACGGCCACATGTCGACAGAGGCAGAGACTGGAGTGATGTGTCCGCAAGCCAAAGAAAACCAGGGATGCCGACAGCCACCGGAAGCCGAAAGACAAAAAGAAGGCCCCTCCCCCAGAGCCTCGGAGGGAGCACATCTCTGCCAGCGACACCCCGATTTGGGGCTTCCGGCCTCTAGAACACCGAAAGATGAAGCATCTGTTGTTGTAAACCACCCAGTTTATGGTACTTTGTTACAGCAGTTCTAGGAAACGAAGATACCCAACCCCAATTAATTTTTTTAAAAAAGTCCTTAAAATTACAATTTACTTTAAACCCAGCCTTAGTTTTGTGCTTTCCCATTTTCAAAGTAATCACCAGCATAAACAGTACATAAGAGGGGTGAAGCAGGATGAACCAGTCCATCCTACAAATGAAAAAACAGCTTCAGAAAAGTCAGGGTTGAGCCTGAGCTCCACGTGAGGAAGTGGCAGGAGAAGGATCTGGGCTCCACTCAGGGAGGCGCTCAAGCTCACCTCCTGCGTGCTCACGAGGAGGGATGGACCCCAGGAACCGAGAAGCTTCTTAGCACAGTGGAATGGAATACAGGGCCAACATTACTAACGGAACCCTGAATTACTACTCTCTTACCTGCTTTAAAATGAAAACATGTGCATGGTTATAAAAAATTCAAACATACAGAAGGAAAGCAAATGAAAACTTCAATTCCTTTCTCCCAGCAGCTCCTCTGCCCCCAGCTTCACTCGCCAGAGGCAACTACTCACTATTTGGGCACGGACCTTTCCAGAGTGTTTATAAGCATCTATAACACATGTACTTTTACACAAACGGATGCTACAACACGCTTTTCTCCTCCTCAGCAATATACCTTATTCCACAGCAGCACAGAACCTGCCTTGTTCTTTTCAACCACAGCCTGGAGCTTCACGACAGATTCCAGATTTACTGAACACACACCTCCAGCTGGCAGACATGTGGCTGCTTCCTTGTGCCCTTATGCAAATACAGCCATGGGATAAGTGCCCAGAGGTCACATGGCTGGGTTAAGACTGGGGTTAAGAAATAACTGGTGGGGTGGACCTAGAGATGATCATACTAAATAAAGTCAGAAAGAGAAAGACAAATACCATATCATACCACTTTACATGTGGAATCTAAAATATGGCACAAATGAACTTATCTACGAAACAGAAACAGACCCACAGACGTAGAGAGCAGACTTGTGCTGGCCAAGGGGGAGGGATGGATTGGGAGTTTGGAATTAGCAGGTGCACATTACTATATAGAGAATGGGTAAAGAACCAGGTCCTACTGTATAGCACAGGGAACTATATTCAATATCCTGTGACAAACCGTAATGAAAGAGAATACAAAAAAGAATGTATAGATGCATGTGTGTGTGTGTCACTGAATCACTTTGCTGTATAGTGGAAATTAATGCAACATTGTAAATTAACTATACCTCAACAAAATAAATTAATAAAACAATAAGTGGTGGATCTCAGGAACACAGCCAGTCTCCGGGTCCCAGCCTGGCTCCCTGGGCCCGCGCGCATCCACGAGGCAAGGGCCGCTCCCCGCGCTCCTGCACCCAGACACCCCGTGCACCTGTGATAACCAGTCCATGGATAAGCCCAGCGTGTGACCGAACCACTCCAGCCAGGTGACCCAGAAAACATTCTGGAAACCTCTCCCTCTCTCAGGAAATTTTTTTTTTTTTGGCCGCACTGCGTAGCTTGCGGGATCTTAGTTCCCCAACCAGGGATCGAACCCAGGCACTTGGCAGTGAAAGCGCCGGGTCCTAACCACTGGACGCCCCCCAGGAAATTCCCTCAGGGAATGTTTAAGATTCCTCTCCTTCCCATTTTCCTTGGACTTCGCTCTAGAAATGAACAGAAAGAGAGGAAAGAAGAAAAACTGCACTAAGAATGACCGGTTTGGCTCTCTTAGCAAAGGCCTAGAGGAAGAGGCTGTTCTAGATCTGCACTTCACAACAGGGACTCAAAACAGGAAAGAGCAGAGGCCTGGCAGATGGCGAGGCAGACCGTGAGGGCGGCGGGGGAGATGAGGAGGTCAGGCCCCGGCAAGTGGGAAATGTCCACCACCAAGTGCGGAAGAAGTAGCAGGACTGGTGATGACGGGTGTGACACATCACTGGGAATGAGCCTGTCACCTGGGACTTCCGCTCCAAGGCGTGTGGCGCTGGCACTCCATCACGCCATCACACCTCCCTGCCCTCGACTCACAGATGTCACAATCTCAGGGGTACCAGTCAAGCCAGGTGAGACCCACTCTTGGAAGGTCATTACTTTCATTTTTCCACCTTTTGGCCCCGACGACCTCACCCCTGAACCAAAGGAGGAGAAGAGGCGTCTCTCTGCAAGCTGGCCGGTCGGCATCCATACCTCCTCCCAGCAGACGGCCCTTCGGCACCAGGCTGCACCTGCAGGACTGGGAAGGGGGCGCTGGGGGCCACCACGCGTGGCCTTCTGAGCCTGTCCACATAGCTGGGGCTGCCGGCTGGTGCAAAGTCACTTGGTCTGGGTGAAGCCACGTCCACACAGTGCGATGGGGCATTCACAGAGCTGAGAACCAACTACAGCCTTCTTAGCATAAAATACCGTAAACAGGAAAAAGAACACCAAACCCCAACGAAAGCTCAGGCTCTCACTGCTGATTGTTTCCTGGCCTTGGATTTATTTGTTCTCTTTAAAAACTGGCCGCTTCTGAAGGCAGTGCCAGCTGGTCAAGGCCCCTGTCCCACGTCCTTACCATGGAAAACGCAGCAGGAGCCCCTCCCTCCAGTGTCACAGATGCCAGGCCCGCCACGGCCCACCCTTCGCCTGGACTTGTCTCCCCCTGCCAGCATCACAGCTCTGGGGTGGCCTTGTCACTACTGGTGGGATAGACACGCCACACTCCCCCGAGCTGGACCTAGTCGCCCTCCACAGTGGCTCAGAAGTGTACCTGGAGTAGACACGGATGGTAAAGAGAGACCTGCCCTGAGAGTGGACTTTCACTACATTTTAGAGTTATTCAAATCAAAAGCTGTGATTTCAGGGCTTCCCTGGTGGCGCAGTGGTTGAGAGTCCGCCTGCCGATGCAGGGGACACGGGTTCGTGCTCCGGTCTGGGAAGATCCCACATGCCGTGGAGCGGCTGGGCCCGTGAGCCATGGCTGCTGAGCCTGCGTGTCCGGAGCCTGTGCTCCGCAACGGGAGAGGCCACAACAGTGAGAGGTCCGCGTACCGCAAAAAAAAAAAAAAAAAAAGGAGGCATAGCCTCTTGGACTTCATCCCTTTATTAGTCTGCTCAGGCTGCCGTAACAAAGTCCACAACCTAGGTAACTTAAAACAACAGACATGTATCCTCTCACAGGCTAGAGGTCCAAAATCCAGGTGTCAGCAGGCCATGTGCCTTCCGGGACTCTAGGGAAGAATGCTTCCTCGTCTCTTCCAGCTTCTGCTGGTTGCTGGTAACCCTGGGCTTGTAGATGCCTCCCTCCAATCTCTGCCCCCAACTTCACATGGCTGTCTTATAAGGACACCAGTCACTGGATTAGGGTCCACCCCAGGCCAGTAGGACTTCATTTAAATTTATTACCCCTGCAAAGACCCTACTTCCAAATAAGGTCATAATCACAGGCTCCAGGTGGAAAGGAATCTGGGGGAGACACTCTCCAGCCCAGCGCAGTCCTCTCCTCTCTCCTCCCTGGGCAGCTCTCAGTGGCTGGCCATGTGCAGACTGCAGCAGCAGCTGAAGGGGGAGTGAGATAACAGGGGCAAGCAGGGAATTTAAGAAAAGTCAATTCACTGGGCCTTCACCGCAAGTGCCATGCGCTGAAGGTGTAGCAGGGGAGGCACTGATGAGGACGCAGCACACCTCCTCCCCACTGGAAGAGTGCAGGGGGGAGCAGGCAAACAGGTAGGACAAAAACGAGCACGGCCTGGAAGGTTCTGGGAACACGGCAGAGGAGGGAGCACCGGGAATCTTCTCCTCACCTGAAAAACAGTGCACTGGCAGAAATCTGTCTAGTGTGACTGTTTTGGATCTCAAGTCCTAAAGACTTGCAACTTCCATCTGAGCACTTGGACAGTAAATTGAGGTTAATTTCAGTCAATTTCAGCTCTTCCTACAGTAGCAGCTACCCATCCCACCCCTAGCCATGCCACTGGAGGCCATACACCTGTTTCTGGAACAGCCTACACACAGCTTGCAGGAGCCAAGGTGGGCAAAAAAGACCCTGTCCTCCAAATACTGGGTATCTGCTCTGACCTCTGCGTCCCACTTCCGATCACAGAGGTGTGGCCAAACAGGCAGGCGGCCATTGTTGCACCTCCCCCATTGCTATAGGACCCTCCCCCTCCAGCTGAAGTGCCACTGGATTTAAAGGGCCAGTGCCCTTTCCTTCCCCTTTTAATTTTTCTTTTTCTGCTTCAGGGAGCCAGACATTAAAGATTATGATATTCAAAAGCAACTACATAAAAGGGGAAAACTTGAAAGTGACCACACATTCCCAGTTACAGGCTGAGAAAACCTTAATTTATGCCTCAGGCTGATCCTTGGTACAGAGACGATCTACAACAACCAAAGAAAAACAAAAACAGCAAATCCTAGGCAAGGAGAGTAATCTGATTTCCAGAGATACCACATTACTAGATCCAAACGTCCAGTTTTATTTATTTATTTTAGATGTTGGGGGTAGGAGTTTATTAATTAATTTATTTATTTTTGCTGTGTTGGGTCTTCGTTTCTGTGCGAGGGCTTTCTCTAGTTGTGGCACGCAGGGGCCACTCTCCATCGCGGTGCGCGGGCCTCTCACTATCGCGACCTCTCTTGTTGCGGAGCACAGGCTCCAGACTTGCAGGCTCAGTAGTTGCGGCTCTCGGGCCTAGTTGCTCCGCGGCATGTGGGATCCTCCCAGACCAGGGCTCGAACCCATGTCCCCTGCATTAGCAGGCAGGTTCTCAACCACTGTGCCACCAGGGAAGCACCCAAATGTCCAGTTTTAAACAAACAACAACAAAAAAAGCACAAGGCACTCAAAGACACAGGAAAATATGGCCCATTCAAAGGAAAAAAGAAAACAGAAGCTGTCCCTGAAAAAGACCTGATGGTGGATCTTCTAGACAAGGACTCTAAAACAACCATGTTAAAGACGCTCAGAAAACTAAAAGAAGATATGGAGAAAGTCAAGAAAGCAAGGTAGGAATAAAATGGAAATACAAGTAAAGAAATAGAAAACCTAAAAAGAAACCAAAAAAATTGTGGAGCTAAAAAGTACATTAACTGAAATTTTAAAATTCACTGGAGGTACTCAAAGGCAGATTTGATCAGTAGAAGAATCAGCAAACTTGAAAACAGGACAATGAAAATTATCAAGATTCAAGGAAAGTAAACAGAGTCTAAGGGTCCTGTGGGACACCATTAAACAGACCAACATACACATTGTGGGAGTCCCAGAAGGAGAAGCGAGAGAGAGAGGGGTAGAAAGAATACTTGAAGAAATAATGGCTGGGGCTTCCCTGGTGGCACAGTGGTTAAGAATCCGTCTGCCAATGCAGGGGACATGGGTTCAAGCCCTGGTCCGGGAAGATCCCACATGCCACAGAGCAACTAAGCCCATGCGCCACAACTACTGAGCCTGCACTCTAGAGCCTGTGAGCCACAACTACTGAGCCCATGCACTTAGAGCCTGTGCTCCACAACAAGAAGCCACAGCAATGAGAAGCCTGTGCACTGCAATGAAGACACAACACAGAAATAAATACATATAAATAAATAAGTAAGTAAGAAATAATGGTTGAAAACGTCCCAAATGTGATGAAAGACATGAATCTAAACATCCAAGAAGCTCAATAAACTCTAAGTATGATGAAGTCAAAAAGACCAAGACACATTATAATCAAACTTTAGAAAGCAAAAGATAAAAAGAGGAATCTTGAAAGAAGAGAGAAGCAACATGTCACATAGAAGAAATCCTTAATATGATTAGCAGATTTCTCATCAGACACTTTGGAAGCCAGAGGCAGTGGGCCTATATATTCAAGTGCTAAAAGAAAAAAAAACAGCTGGGGACTGCCCTAGTGGTCCAGTGGTTAAGAATCTGCCTTCCAATGCAGGGGACGCAGGTTCGATACCTGGTCAGGGGACTAAGAACCCACATGCCGTGGGGCAACTAAGCCCACGCGCGGCAACTACTGAGCCCATGTACTCTAGAGCCTGTGTGCCACAACTGGAGAGCCCACGTGCCACAACTACTGAGCCCACGCACTCTGGAGCCTGTGCACCACAACTAGGGAGAAGTCCATGTGCTGCAACTAGAGAAACCCGCACGTCGCAACTAGAGAAGCCTGCACGTCACAACTAGAGAAGCCCATGCACTGCAACAAAAGATCCTGCATGCTGCAACAAAGATCCCACGTGCTCCAACTAAGACCTGATGCAGCCAAATAAAATAAATAAATAAATAAATAAATACTTTAAAAAAGAAAAAATACTTTCAACCAAGAATCCTATATCCAGGGCTTCCCTGGTGGCGCAGTGGTTGAGAATCTACCTGCCAATGCTGGGGATACGGGTTCGAGCCCTGGTCTGGGAAGATCCCACATGCCACAGAGCAACTGGGCCCGTGAGCCACAACTACTGAGCCTGCACATCTGGAGCCTGTGCTCCGCAACAAGAGAGGCCGCGACAGTGAGAGGCCCGCGCACCGCGATGAAGAGTGGCCCCTGCTTGCCACAACTAGAGAAAGCCATCGCACAGGAACAAAGACCCAACACAGCCAGAAAGAAAGAAAGAAAGAATCCTATATCCAGCAAAACTGTCTTTCAAAAGCAAGGGAGAAATTAAGACATTCCCACATAAACCAAAGCTGAGGGAGTTTGTTACCACTAGACCTACCCTGCAAAAAATGCTCAAGGGAGTCCTGTAGAGTGAAATGAAATGACACTAACTCCAAGCACAGTAACTCAAAGCTATATGAAGAAATAAAGATGTCAATAAAGGTAAAGACTTGGGCAATTATAAAAGCTAGTATTATTGTAACAACAGTTTATAACTCTTCTTTTTTGTTTTCCACATGATTTAAGAGACTAATATAAATATATATTTTTTAAATTTTTAGTCTACAAGTTAGTATTACTGTAATTTTGATTTGTAACTCCACACGTTATTTCCTACATAATTTAGAAGACTAATGCATTTAAAAGATTAATTTATGTTTGAGGGCACACAATGTATGAAGATTTAATTCTGTGACATCAACAACCAAAAGGGGTGGGGTTTAGCTATAAGGGAGCAGGGGTTTTGTATGTTATTGAAGTTAAGCTGGTATAAATTCAAATTAGAGTGTTACAACTTTCGGATGTTAAACGTAATTCGCATGGTAAACACAAAGAAAATAGTTACAGAATATACCCACAAAAAAATGAGAAAGGAATTTAAATATTTCACAATTTAAAAAATCAAACCTAAGACATAGTGGGGCTTCCCTGGTGGCGCAGTGGTTGAGAGTCCGCCTGCCGATGCAGGGGACACGGGTTCGTGCCCCAGGCTGGGAAGTTCCCACATGCCGCGGAGCGGCTGGGCCCGTGAGCCATGGCCGCTGAGCCTGCACGTCCGGAGCCTGTGCTCCGCAACGGGAGAGGCCACAACAGTGAGAGGCCCGCATACCAGAAAAAAAAAAAAAAACATAAGACATAGTAATGCAGAAAATGAGAAACAAAAAAAGCTATGAGGTATACAGAAAACAAATAGCAAAATAACAAGTATTTCATCCATATCACTAATTAAATGTAAGTGGATTAAAATCTCCAATTAAAAGACAGAGATTGGCAGTATGGATAAAAGCATATGATCCAACTACATGCTATATACAAGAGACTCACTTTAGATCCAAAGACATATATAAATTGAAAGTAAAAGGATGGGGACTTCCCTGGTGGCACAGTGGTTAAGAATCCTCCTGCCAATGCCGGGGACGTGGGTTTGATCCCTGGTCTGGGAAGATCCCACATGCCGTGGAGCAACTAAGCCCATGCGCCACGACTATTGAGCCTGAGCTCTGAAGCCTGCAAGCTACAACTACTGAAGCCCATGCACCTAGAGCCCATGCTCCACAACAAGAGAAGCCACCACAATGAGAAGGCCATGCACTGCAACAAAGAGTAGCCCCTGCTCGCCCCAACTAGAGAAAAGCCCACGTGCAGCAATGAAGACCCAACGCAGCCAAAAATAAAATTTTAAAAATTTTAAAAATAAAAAAGAAAGTAGAAGGATGGAAAAATATTTACATTCCATGCAATTAGTAACTAAAAGCGAACAGGAGTAGCTATACTAATATCAGACAAAATAGACTTTTTTTCAAAAAACGCTACAAGAGACAAAAAAGGATGTTATACATTAATAAAAGTTTTAATACAGCAAGAAAATATAACAATTATATACACTGACGTACCTAATAACAGACAGGCAAAATATATGAAGAAAAAACTGACAGAACTGAAGGGAGAAATAGACAATCCTACAATAACAGCTGGAGACCTCAAAACCCTACTCTCAATGATAGAACAACCAAACAGAATATACGTAAGGAAATAGAGAACTTAACACAATAAATCAATTAGATCTAACAGACATCTACAGAACGCTCTACCCAACAACATACACATTCTTCTCAAATGCACATGGGACATTTTCCAGGACAGACCATGTGTTAGGTTACATATTAAGTCTCAAAAGATTTTAAAAGACTGACATCATACAAAGTATATCCTCCCCAACCACAACAGAATGAAGTCAGAAATCAACAACAGAAGTAAAATGAAGATTCACAAAACTGTGGAAATTAGAAAACACACTCTTAAACCAATGGATCAAAGAAGAAATCACAAGGAAATTAGAAAATACTTAAAGGCAAATACTTAAAGTGAAAACACAGCATACCAATACTTGCAGGATCCAGTGAAAGCAGTGTTAAGGGGGAAATCTAAAGATATAAAACTTACGGGCTTCCCTGGTGGCGCAGTGGTTGAGAGTCCACCTGCTGATGCGGGGGACGTGAGTTCGTGTCCCAGTCCAGGAGGATCCCACATGCCGCAGAGCGGCTGGGCCTGTGAGCCATGGCCGCTGAGCCTGCACGTCCGGAGCCTGTGCTCCACAGCGGGAGAGGCCACAGCAGTGAGAGGCCCGCGTACCGCGAAAAAAAAAAAAAAAAATTTTATATATATATATATATATATATATATATATATATATATATAAAACTTACATTTAAAAACAAGAAAAATCTCCAATCAACAACTAACTTTACAACTTAAGGAACTAGAAAAAGAAGAAAAAACTAAACTCAAAGCTAGCAAAAGGGAGGAAGAATAAAGATTTGAGCAGAGACAAATGAAATAGAGAACAGAAAAACTACTAGAGAAATCGATGAAACCAAAAGTTGGTTCTTCAAAAAGATCAGCAAAATGGATAAACCTTTAGCTAGACAGACTACAAAAAGAAATACAGAAGATTCAAATTCCTAAAATCAGAAATGCAAGTAGAGGGAATTCCCTGGCGGTCCAGCAGTTAGGACTCCACGCTTTCACTGCCCAGGGCCCGGGTTCAATCCCTGGTCAGGGAACTAAGATCCCACAAGCCACGTGGCATGGCCAAAAAAAAAAAGAAAAAGAAAAAGAAATGCAAGTAGAGACATTACTGACAATTCTACAAAAATAAAAATGATTATAAAATGAGTACTATGAACAACTGTACACCAGCAAATTGGATAACCTGGATGAAACAAATTCATAGAAACATAACACCTACCAAGACCAAATCACAGAGAAATATAAAAACTGAAAAGACCTCTAACTAGTAAGGAAATTGAATCAGTAATTAAAAATCTCCCGACAACAACAAGTCCTGGAACTGATGGCTTCACCGGTGAATTCTATCAAACATTTAAAGAAGAATTAATACCAATTCTTCCTAAGCTGTTCCAAAAAAAATGAAGAGGAAGGAACACTTCCTAACTCATTCTATGAGGCCAGCATTACCCTGAGACCAAAGCCAGACAAAGACACTACAACAAAACTACAGACCAATATCCCTTATGAATGTTGATGCAAAAATTCTCAATGAAATACTAGCGGGCAAATTCAATGGCATATTAAAAAGATTATACACCATGAACAAGTGGCATTTTTTTCACAGACTGCAAGCGTGGTTAAACATACAAAACATGATCAATGGATGTTAACTAGACTTATTGTGGTAGTCATTTCACAATATATACAAATATTGAATCAATGTGCTGTACACTTAAAACTAATATAATGTTATATGTCAATTATAGCTAAAGGAAAAAAATAGCAGTTGACGCTATGATACCGGTGTTCTGATTTGGAGACTTAAGTTGGCTTAGTTCCATACTTACACTACGTTCAGTATTTCCCCACTACACATCCCTCCAGCACTTTTACAACCTGCTTCAAGCAGTGATCATGTATGTCCATGTATGATTCCACAATTTGAGGGCAAGAATTGGATACTGATCATCTTTGCATTCCCCTAGCCTAGTGGTTAATAGAACGTGCAATTAACAACTTTATAAGGTAGTAAAGGCCATCATAATTTGCCCCCAATCTAATTTTATAGCCACTTCCTGTGTTATTCTCTACGCACTCTTCACTCTAATGACACTGAATTAACACTGCTATAGATTAACACTGCTACTGGTGCAACCCTGACAGTGTACACATCGTTGTGAAATGAATGTACTATACTTATTGGGAGAAATGGAAAAATACAACCCACGATGCCTGCTTATACATATTCCCCTTACATACGGAACACGCCCAATAAACGCAAGCTCAGTAAATAAACACCTGAGTGGCTATGGTAGGTGACATTCACATCTTCTGAGTTCCCATTATGTGCATGAGATTATTATATATATACATATATACCTGTTAAATCATGTGTTCCTCACAATATCCCATACATGTGTTCTATGTCCTATTTTCCACAAAGGCAATGGATTATTTCTCCAATGTCTATTTTCTCAACTAAGATGTAAGCTTCATAAAGATAGGAATCTGCCTTTCTCAATCCTTTCTGCATTTCCAGGGCCTACCAAAACATCTGGCATACAACAGGCATTCAACAAATAACTATTGGCTGAATGAATGAATAAATAACCCTATGAGCTATGTATTATTACTTCAGTTTTACTGGTGACAAAACTAGAATACTAAATGACTTGCCCAAATTAACATGGCTAAGAAAGTGGCAGGACCAGATTTAAGTGCACAGCTTTTCAACATTCAGTGTAATGTTTGCTTTTCATTGGTGCCTAATGAAGAGCCAGTTTTGTTGCCCAAAGTAGTTCTACAAACCCCTGTGAACTTCTCACAAGAAAATTTTAGCAAGCTTCATCATGGTTTCTTCTTAAAGACAGTGAAAAGGTAATAAATACGTGACTAAGGTTATCCGTGGCTGTTTGAAAGAATAAGAGGTGCAGCATATTCATCTTCTGGGCAGCTGTATAGAAGGTTCAGAGACCAGTTTTAGCAAAGTGACTAGGCCGTTCTTGAGCATCAGTTTCATTATGTATGACAGGCCTTGAATTAGTTCCATCTGTACTTTGGTTCTACTTTCTAGATGTTGCAAATTGATCATGTTCTTGACATTCCTAACTTTATCATTAGAGTCTCACTTATAATATCTGAAGACAATTAGATAATTGTTGATAAATATCTAGTAAACAATAATGATAGGAGAATGAGGCCTTCTGAGGGACATGAAGCACAATTATGTGTTTGATGTTTGTTTTCTATGACTCAGCATCAATCCCTTGGAATGAAATGAAAATGATATTATTAGACTTTTCTAATCAGAAAATTTTTGACCAGATTTGTTCCACATAGATTTAGGTAATATACTACTGTGCTGTGGTTAAGTTCACAAACATATTTCATCAAAAAGAAAAAAAGGAAGGGATTGTTCAGTGTAATACACTACATTAACAGAATGACGGGGGAAAAACACATGATCATATCAATTGATGCAGAAAGGCATTTGACAAAATTCAACACTTTTTCATAATAAAAACACACAACAAACTAGGAACAGAAGTAAACTACCTCTACATAACAAAAGCCATAAGAAAAACCCATAGCAAATATCATACCCCGTGGTAAAAGACTGAAAGCTTTTCCTCTAAGATCAAGAACAAGACAAGGAGGACTTCCACTGGAGGGGGCATGGGTTCAATCCCTGGTCAAGGAACTAAGATCCTGCATGGTGCAGCTGGGGAAAAAAAAGAACAAGAAAAGGATATTGGCTTTCATCACTTCTATTCAACATAGCCCTGGAAGTTCTAGCCAGAGCAATTAGGCAAGAAAAAGAAATAAAACACATCCAAATAAGAAAGGAAGTAAAACAGTATCTGTTTTCAGATGATATGCTCTTACATGTAGAAAACTCTTAAGATTACACACACACACACACACACACAGACACACACACACCTGTTGGAGAGAATAAATGAATTCAGCAATTGAGCAGAATACAAACCAACACATGAAAAACAGTTGTATTTCTATACAGTAACAATGAAGAATCTGCAAAAGAAATCACAAAAACAATTCTACTTACAATAGCATCAAAAAGAATAAAATACTTAGGAATTAATTTAATCAAGGAGGTGAAAGACTCGTACAATGAAAACTATGAAATACTACTAAAAGAAGTTAAAGAAAACATAAAGAAATAGAAACATATCCCATGTTCACAGATTGGAAAACTTAATATTGTTAAGATGTCAATATTATTCAAAGTGATCTACAAAGTCAATGCAATCCCTATCAAAATCCCAGGGAATTCTCTGGTGGTCCAGTGGTTAGGACTTGGTGTTTTTCACTGCCATGGCCCAGGTTCAATTCCTGGTTGGGGAACTAAGATCCCACAAGCTGTGCAGTGCAGCCAAAAAAAACCCCCCAAAACAAAAACAAAACAAAAGCTCAATTTTTTTGCAGAAATAGAAGAACTCATCCTAAAATTCATATGGAATCTCAAGGGACCCCAAATAGCCAAAACAATCTTAGAAGGAAAAAAAACAAAAAAAAGAACAAAGCTGAAAGACTCACATTTCCTAATTTCAAAACTTCTACAAAGCCACACACATCAAAACACTGTGGCACTGACATAAAGACAAACATACAGACCAGAGAGACAGAATAGAGAGCCCAGAAATAAACCCTTGCATAGATAGTCAAATGGTTTTGACAAGGGTACCAAGACGATTCAGTGGGGAAAGGACAGTCTTTTTTAAAAATGGTGCTGGGAAAACTGGATGTCCACATGCAAAAGAATGAAGTTGGACCCTTATCTAAACCATACATGAAAATTACCTCAAAATGGATCCAAGACTTAAATGTAAGACCTAAAACTACAAAACTCCTAGAAGAAACACAGGGCGAAAGCTTCATAACACAGGATTTGGCAGTGATTTCTTGGATATGGCACCCAAGGCACAGGTAACAAAAGAAAAAGCAGACAAATTGCAAAGTTTTTTAATGAAAATAAAAATGAAAATTTTGCACATCAAAAGACAAGTAAAAGCAAAAAGGCAACCTACAGAATGAGATAAAATATTTACAAATCATATATCTGATAAGAATTAGTATCCAGAATGTAGAGTACTCATAAAATTCAACAACAAAATAACCCAATTCAAAAATGGGCAAAGGACTTGACATTTCTTCAAAGAAGATATACAAATGGCCAGTAAGCACATGAATTGATGCTCAACATCACTAATCATTATAGGGAATTGCAAATCAAAACTACAATCATTTTGTACTAAATTAGCATGCACCTATTAGGATGCCTTCTATCAAAAACACAGAAAATAACAATATTGGTGAGGATGTGGAGAAATTTGAACCCTTGTGCACTGTCGGTGGGAATGTAAAGTGGTACAGCCATTGTGGAAAAACAGAATGGAAGTCCCTCAAAAAATTAAAAATAGAATTATTATATAATCCAGCAATTCCACTTCTGGGTATACACCCAAAAGAATTGAAAGCAGGATCTCGAAGAGATATTTGCACACCTATGTTCATAGCAGCAGTGATAGTCATAAGAGCTAAAACATGGAAGCAACCCAAGTGTCCATCAACAGATGAGTAGATAAGCAAAATGTGGTATATGCCTATAATGGAGTATTATTCAGTCTTAAAAAGGAAGGAGATTCTGACACATGTTACAATATGGATGAACCTTGAGGACATCACGCTAAGTGAAATAAACCAGTCACAAAAAGACAAATACTGCATGATTCTACTTACAGGAGGTATCTACAGTAGTCAAAATCATAGAGACAGAGAGTAAAATGGTGGTTGCCAGTGGGGGGTGGGGAGGGGAGGGGTCGGTAGGGGACAAAGTAGGGAGGTGAGGAATTATGTTTAATGGTATAGAGTTTCAGTTGTACAAGATCAAAAGAGGTATGACGATAGATGGTAAAAACAAACACACAATAAACACACAATACACACACACACACACACACACACACACGCAAAACCTAATATAACCTACTGTACAGAGTGTACGCTGTTCCACTTACAGAGCGCACGGCAGCACAGGGAAAGAAAAGCCACAGGTTGCTACATCAGGACCAAGCAGGGTCCACGAGGCTAGTCCCCAAGGCAGTGGTGAGACGGGGTTGAGCAGTTACAGCCTGCACAACGAATCAGTGCCACCATTCCAGAAAATCTTAACTGGAAAAGCTTTGCAGAGTCATCCATCCAGGCCTCATGGTACAAATAAGGCAACGTCTTGAGTCCCACTGTGGTGGCAAAAAAGACCAGAATTCTCAAGACTGATCTGGTCCCATCACACACTGGCTACACCTTGGCCACAGATGCACTGGTCACCTGGCAGTCCATCCACACCTGTGAGCCTCAGCATCCTCTTTGGGAGCCCTCAGCCCTCACCAATCCAGGGTCCCTGCTCCTAACCAGCTGGCTGACATGGCCACTGATGAGACCAACCTGTTGACCAATTCCTCTCACTGTTTTCACTCTGCACAGCTACTTCAGTGAATCCAGGGCCTCTGGGAGGTGATAAACATCTCCATTCCTCCCCAGGTTCTCTGACCAACCCCAGAAAGATGTAGGGGTAAGCAACAAATATTTAATTGCATAAGACATCAGATATTAAATTGCTCCTGAAATAATTTAAAATCCTAAAACAAAACTTACATTGAGGGACTTCCCTGGTGGTGCAGTGGTCAGGAATCTGCCTGCCAATGCAGGGGACACTGGTTCGAGTCCTAGTCTGGGAAGATCCCAAATGCCGCGGAGCAACTAAGCCCGTGCGCCACAACTACTGAGCCAGCGCTCTGGAGCCCATGAGCCACAACTACTGAAGCCTGCACGCTCTACAGCCCGCATGCCGCAACTACTAAACCCGCATGCTGCAACTACTGAGGCCCACACTCCTAGACCCCATGCTCTGCAACAAGAGAGGCCACTGCAACGAGAAGCCCGCGCACCGCAACCAGAAAAAGCCCGCGCGCAGCAACGAAGACCCAACGCAGACAGAAAAAAAAAAAAAACCTACGCTGAAAGGACCAGTAGTACTAGGATTACAGACCTGGCTCTGTCTGGGTTTTGGTTAGAGGCTCTGGGGCCACAGGATGCTGGGGACACATGTCAACTGAGCACCAATGGCCACCAGACTGCAAGCGGAGTCCTGTTCTGGGTAGGATGTGCTCTGGTCCCCAATCTACACTCATCTATGGCTCCCGGTGTCCATGACACTAAGATCAGTGGTGCAGACCAGGTGACTTCCTTCTGCCCTGATGAGTAATAATCCACCTTGCCCAGGAAAAGGGAGACAGCTGGAGCGAGGAAGACATCTGGCTTCTAAAGGCATTTAAAATGATGCAGATGAGAAAATATTGACATGGTATTAAGTAAAACTGTATAGACAGCTTGAACTCAAACACGCCAAGTAGATACATACCCTACGGTTAAATGAAAGGCAGGGAAGAGGCCACGAGATTATGCTCTGTGGTCATCTCTCTGTGGTGGGATGGTGGTGGTTATCTTATTCTTTATTCTTTCCTCTATTTTTCAGATATTCAAAATTACTTTTATTAAAAGAAAAAAAGGCGTGCCTCTTTTTCACTCTAAAATCCGGCTGCAGGGTCAAGCCTGGAAGTGAAAATTGTCTTTTGCAGGCCTAATTCCTTTCCTGGGAAAACCCAGATAATAGCTATGCACCGAATGGGATAACAGACCAGAGTTCACCAAAATGTTTGGGGCACTTCCAAACTGTTGTAGAAAAATACTGTTACTCTCGCTCCTGATCTGGGTGTTTAATATTTCACACAGATAGACATAATATCGCTGACAAGGATATGAAGGAGGAAAAGTAAGGATTTAAGTCTATTATCAGACACTCTGGCAGGCTCCCACTCTGTCACCACTCCCAGCAGAGCAGGAGTGTTACTACTGAAAGATACATTCACAGCTGGGGCTAAAGGAGATCCAGAACATAACTGTGGCTCATGTGGCCCTGAACCCAACACAACACAAACACACCCAAGAACCCAACTCAGACACACACACCAGGAGCCTATACGCATGTCCTACACACACACCCAGCCCCAATGTCTGCGCACACAATGCAGAACTCAACATGAACACACACGTACACAGAACCTTCCAGGTGCACACACGCCCCAAATACAAATAGCATGCACACTCATCCCTAAGACCCACACAGGCGCACACCCCTCAGAAGGGTACACACACCTTGCAGACCCAGCATGGACACACACACACCCCTGAGAGCCCAATGCAGGCACTCACACTCTTCAAAACCCAGCACGGCAACAGACCCCTCAGAACTGATCGTGCACACACATCCTTCAGAACCCAAAATGGGCACAAACCGAAGACCCAGCACAGGTGAGCACACCCCTCAGAACCCAATTCAAGTGCTTGCACACCTCATATACCACACAGGTACACACGCCACAACCCAACACAGACACACCACCCTCAGACCCAAGAAAGGTACACGTTCCCCTCCTACCCAACACGGGAGCAGACCCCTCTGAACTCACCTGGTACACAACCATCAGTTTTAACACCAGCACACACACAACCCTCAAAACCACCAGAGACAGACAACCTTCAGAACCCAACACACATACACACCTCTCAGAGTCCAAACAGGCACACATACCCTCAGAACTCAAGACAGGCGTGCACGTGCGCACACACACACACACACCACTCAGCACCCAACACGGAGGCATACACCCTTCAGAAACCAGCGGGGTACACGCTCCTCAGACTCATATGGGAACACACTGCTCAGAACCCAACACATGCAGAGACGCCCTTCAGAGCAGACACACACCCTCAACACCCAACACAGACACACCACTGAGAACCACTCAGACACATAACCCGCAGACACAACATGAACACACACACCCCTGAGAACCAACAAGGACTCCACTCCTCAGACTCCAACACACACAAACATGCCTCAGAACCAACACAAACACATACGCCTTAGAACTAACATGGACACACGTAACCCTCAAACACAACACAGGCACACAGCCCTCAGAACCAAAGTGAGCACATAACCCTCAGAATCAACACATACACACGCCCCTCAACACGACTGAGGAAACACACCCTTCAGAACCCACCATGGGCGCAGACACAGCCCCAGACTCTACACAGGGGCACACACACAACTCAGACCCAACAGGGATAAACACATCCGGGATCAACACAGACACACACCACCCAGACCCAATACAGACACACACCCTTGAGAAGCCACACAGGCACAAACCTCTCAGAGCTGAACACGGGAAGACACAGCCCTCAGACCTAACATGGGAGCAGATCACTCGGACACCCGAGAACCAACGCGGACACAACCACCCTTAGACCCAGGTGCACAACCCCCAGAACAGAAATGGGCATACACACCCTCCAGCACCCAACTCAGAGACACACACTCCTCAGAACCAACGCAGAACCAAAACCGACAGGTACACCCCTGAGAACCGACAATGACAAAACAAGCCTCACACCCACACAGGTACACAACACAGCCCTCAGAACCCAACGTGAGCCCACACGACACTCAGAACCAACACGGACAGACACAACCCTCAGAAGCCAGCGAGGGAGCAGACCCTCTACATAACCCAAACACACACCCCTCAGAACCAACATGACACACAGCCCGTAACTAACGCAAGCGCACAGACCCCTTAGAACCCAAGACAGGTGCAAAGCACACCCTAGAACCCAGCACGGGCACGCACGCTCCTCAGAACCTTCATGGACACACGACCAGCGGACCCTACACAGGCACACATACCCCTCCGAAGCCAGACACACGCAACACTAAGAACCCAACATGGCCGCACCCACCCCTCAGACCCAACGTTGGAGCAAACACACCCTTCATAACCAATATGGACACACACCCCTCAGACCCAACACGGTAACACCGCACACACACGAACACGCGCACACGCCCCTCAGATTCAACTCGACACACCTCCCTTACAGCCGGAAAGGACACACAACCCTCGGACTGAACACTGGCACACACACCTCTCAGCAATACACACCCCTTCAAACGCCACAACGGTCAGACCCCTCAAAACCCAACAGGCACACACTCCTCACACCCAACACAAGCGCACAACCCCCTCAGAATTCAAACAGGCAGACAGCCCTCAGACCCAACGCGGGAGCAGACCGCTCGGAACACAACCCAGACACACACCCTCAGAACCCGACACGACACACTCACGCCTAACGCGGCGCGCACCCGCCCAGAACCCCCCAGACACAAACCGCTCAGACCCAACCAGACCACACAGCCCTCACGCCCGACGGGCGCACGCACTCCGGGGACACGGCGGGCACGCGGCCCGCGCGCCGAGGAAGCGTGGCTCGCGCGGCCCCCTTGCGGCCTCTCCGCCGCCTGCGGCCCCTCGGCCGCCTGCGCCCTCTCCGCTCCGCACCTGGCGCAGCGCGGCCTCCGCGGCGCCGCCGTCCCGCTGCCGCAGCTGCTCCCGGAAGCGCGCCACCTGCTCCAGCAGCGCGTCCACGAGCGACGGCGCCGTGTCCCCCTCGAGCGCGGCCAGACGGGCGCGGAGGCGCGCTATGAGGACGTCCCGGGCGGCCAGCTGGTCCTGCAGGCGCCTCAGCCTCTGCCCCGCCTCGTGGTACAGGCCGCAGAGCGCGGCAGCGGCGCGCGGGGCGCCCTCCCGCCCGCCAGACCCCGCGTTCCCAGACGACATGGCTACGGGCCTGGCCGACAGGGTACTGACCACCGGCAACTTCCGCGCCGGGCCTGGGCGGGAGGCCCACCTTCCCGGAACTTTTCCCGGCGCGCCCCGCCCCCCGCGGAGATCCCGGGCCCGCCCGCCCCGCCGAAAGGCCAGGCCCCGCCCCTCCGCCGAAAGGCCAAGCCCCGCCCCCCGCTGAGATGCCAGGCCCTGCCCGCCGCCGGGAACGGGGCCCCGCCCCAGTCCTATCCCGCCCGGGGCCCGCGGCCTCTCCGCCCGCGGGTGACTGGCGTGTCCCACCGGCCCCATCGCCTCGAGTCGGGGAGCTTTCGGAGACTCGGGCCCGGGCGAGGAGAGGGGTCAAACGGCCTGCGATGTAGTTACTGATGGAAGGGAAAGAAGGGGCCAAAGACGACCCCAAGTGTTAGTCCCGAGCGTAGGTCCGAATCCCCGGGCTGCAGGCCGGCTGGCCACGCCGAGCACCAGGAAAACGGCGACCTTCCACGAGCTGAGCCCAGCGAGGTGCTGAGCATGTTCTGACCCCGCATCCCCTCTCTAAGGTCGCAAGAACTATTCTTAGGGCGGAAGGCAGGAGGGAGCTGGCCCTTTCCCGTCCTCGTTTCTGCATCCCTTTCCTTCCCCCCAGCTCCCCAGACCAACTCCGAGGGTTCTTCCGTGGCTCCACGGCTATTTTCTTTTTCAAAGTCTGAGTGTCCTCGGCAATGATGCCCAAGCACACCTGTGATCTTTCAAAGGTTCCCTCCCACAGACTCCTCTGCCGGCCCCTACCCAGAGCTGCCCTCCTCGCCAGATCCCCTGAGAGCAGCATGGCGTTTTTTCCCATTTTTGTAACCCATACCAAGCTTGGGCTGAGCCCGGGGAGACACCCGCAGGCTGGTAGAATCAGACAAGTATAAGCGAAGACAGCTCACACTTCCTCCGCTGCAGAGGGAAGGTCAAAGGCAGTTGCCCTGCTTACCCCATAGGTGTGCTGTAGGGATTAGAGGATGGAGTGCAGAGTTCCTGCCCCTGCGAGCCCACAGTCCACGTGACTAAGGTTAGGAATGACACACTCTTGTTGGCTGGAGCAGTGATGGAGAAAACCAAGTAGCACTGGCCCCAGAGCTGTTAGAGATAGGTGAGTTGTCATTGCTATTGATGTAAGTGTAACCTCCCACATGTCACTCAACTGCCCTTGAACCTGGTTCTCACCCGTAAAATGGGCATCCCAGTCTCTCCTCTAACATTCTGGGGGTCACACGTACTTCGAAATTCAGAATCTTTGGATTTGAGATAGGTACATATAATTGGGGTCGCCAACATCCAGAAAGGATCCCACTCCTGGGATTCGTGCTCTTGTGATCTCACCCTCTGACACAGTGAATAGGGCTGACCCGTGTAAGCAAGAGGGTACTGCAGAAATGATGGAGTGATTTCTGCAGCTGGGTCCCAAAAGACATTGCCTCGCCCTCTCTTAGATCGTCCCCTCTGGGGGGAAGCCACCCGTCGTATCGTGAAGACACTCAAGTAGCCCTGTGAAGAGGTCCATGTGATGAGGACATGAGACTTCATGCCGGTAGCCGGCATCAACTTCCCCACCATAGTAACTGAGCTACCTTGGGACCACCCCCAGCACGCATCTTAACCGCGACCTCATGGGAAACCCTGGGCCAGAAGCACCCAGCTAAGCTACTTCCACACTCCTGGCCCACAGAAGCTGTCTGACATAATAAATGTTTATTGTTTTAAGCTGCTAACATTTGGAGTCGTTTTTTACACAGCAATAGGCAACCAGCAAATAGTATATTGCTCAGTGCTCCCACTGGGGCATTGGACAGCACCCCAAAACCAGATACATTAACATTGCTGCAAAGACAGGATGACCATTCAAACTAAGTGCGATAAAGACCATGAAAAGCCTTACAGCTGTTCAAGTCAGATGTCGACCCAGTTTGAGAAAAACATTTTGGGTTTCTGAGCTTTTTGGATTTCAGAATTATGGATGAGAGATGGCAGAATTCAAACAACATCTGCCTTACAGGACATTGTGAGGATTCGGTAAGTTAAGGTAGGAAGTACCCAACATGCCTGTGCCTTCAACTAATATCCAGGGACTGAATCAAGCACGGGGTTAATGGGCAAACAAACATTCTAGGGGCAGAGACAGACCTCCCTTCAAAAAAAAAAAATTACACGATAAGGAAACTTTGTATAGGAAAGAAAGGGGGTAAAAATTCTTTAAGAAAAGAAATAAATGAATCTTGGGACTTCCCTGGTGGTCCAGTGGTTAAGAATCCGCCTTCCAATGCAGGGGACGCAGGTTCAATCCCTGGTCGGGGAACTAAGATCCCACGTGCCACGGGGCAACTAAGCCTGCGTGCTGCAGCTACTGAGCCCCTGTGCTCTGGAGCCTGTGCACCACAACTAGAGAGAAGCCTGCACTCCGCAACAAAGAGCCCACATGCCTCAACTAAGACCCATTGCAGCCAAATCAATCAATCAATAAATATTTTTCTAAAGTAAGCAAAAGGGCTTCCCTGGTGGCTCAGTGGTTAAGAACCCGCCTGCCAATACAGGGGACACAGTTTCGAGCCCTGGTCCGGGAAGATCCCACATGCCGTGGAGCAACGAAGCCCATGCCCGACAACTATTGAGCCCGCATGCCACAACTACTGAAGCCCGCGCACCTAGAGCCTGTGCTCTGCAACAAGAGAAGCCACTGCAATGAGAAGCCTGTGCACCGCAACAAAGAGCAGCCCCCTGCTCGCCACAACTAGAGAAAGCCCGTGCACAGCTACAAAGACCCAACGCAGCCAAAAATAAATAAATAATTTTTTTTTTTTAAGTAAGCATATAAGAGGCTTAGGAGGAGAAACAGGACGATGGGACAGAAACAGAGAGGAGGGGACTCTCAGCTGCAACCAGAATGATGAGAAGGAGCCCACACAGAATTGAGTCAGTGGGTCCTGAGCAGAGGGAGGACACGTAAGTCGGCCTGGCGGGGAGTGCTGGTGCTGATGCCCTAGACTGCGGCCTAGGGTGGGCAGGGAGGGGGTAGGGGCCAGATCTGGAGGGGTCAGGCCCTACACAGAGGTTGGGTCTTATTCTAAGAATAGTGAGAACCACGGGGTTTCCTGCAGAGGTGACCAGGAAGGAGGGAGAGGGGTGAAAAGTACAGGAAGAGACTGGGGATGGGTTGCTTCTTCAACTCTGGTTCCTCCCCTGATGGAAAACTACTAAATATAAATTCCTCCAAAATTCTCCCTCCCCTGGCGTCTTACTTTGGGTCCTATCGGGGCCTGCGGCCTTTTCCTGGCCTCCTTCCCCCACTTTGTCTGGATATTGGGACTTCAGCCCTTGCTGTGATCAGCCTCTGGAAGCAGTTGTGCCAAGAAGCAGGTGGTGGAGGGGCCAGGGGCCTCCCCAGGAGCCAAGCCCATCCACTGAATAGTAGCCAGTGAGGTTGACCCCTGGCACACCTATGCCGGCAACCACCCTCACACATGCATGTACCTGCTGTCATGTTCCCCTACCCAGCTCTTCCCTTCTATGGGTCCCAGGGTATTCACAATGCAAAGTTCCCAGTTGTAGGAAAGTGAATGGATTAGTCAATTCAGGCTGCCATAACAAAATGCCACAGACAAGGAGACTTAAACAACAGGCATTCATTTTCTCACAGTCTGGAAGTTGGAAGTTCAAGGTGCCAGCAGGTTTGGTCTCTCCTGAGGCCTCTCTCCTTGGCTTGCAGACAGTTGCCTTCTTGCTGTGTCCTCACAGGGCCTCTTCTCTGTGCACATCCCCAGTGTCTCTCTTCTTACAAGGACACCAGTCCTATGGGATTAGGACCCACCCTTATGATGTCATTTAACCTTAATTACCTCTGTAAAGGCCATACATCAAAATACAGTCACAGTGGGGGTTAGGGCTTCAACATATGAATTTGGGGTGGGGGTGGGGGACACAATTCAGTCCCTAACAGAGAGGTTGCTGCTGAGTAGCACAAAGATTTTTTTAGTAAGGTCTCTGACATATGAAGGTATGTCCCCTCTGCCCTTGGAAGAGGTGGAACACAGAGAAGGACTAGGGGACAGAGGGTGGTCCTGGAGAGCCTGGGTGGAGCCCATTCCAGCTCCTGTATGGAACTGACATACCTGCCATGGCAAATGGAAGAACAAGCAAACCTCAGTCTCCCAAGTGTCTCCACGCCTTCCCAGCCAAGAAGGCACAAGTGATGAGCTGTTCCACTGGGTACTCTTTTTACCGTTTGCTTTTTGTGTGTGATGTCCTTGCTTCTGGTGCACTGGAGCGTTAGAAAGAGCACCAGGTTGAGGAAAGAGTCCTCAGTTCTAGGGGCAGCTTGGCCACTGCCCACCATTCTTACCCTCTCTGTGAGTTGGCCTCCCAGTCCAGCCACTTTCTCCGACCCTCTCCAACTCCTCACCTGCTACCCAGGTTCTCCTACGTCCAGAACCAAATCCACTGTCCTTCCTCAGATAACCTGAGACAAAGATATGAGAAGCCTGCTCCACAAAGGGACCCAGAGTGAAGCTGGGTGGGAGCTGATACAGGGAGCATTGGATTTCCACATCCTACACCTCTGCGGTGTTTGGATTTGTGCAGTAAAGCGTCAACTCTGCAGGTTTGTTGTGTTCAAACCCTGTTCACTCCAAAGAAAAAACTGGCCCCCCCTGTTTTTAAACAACAAAATATATTTTACTTAAAAATTACCCACCAATAAACTTTCTTTTGTACATCAGAAGTAATGGATTAATTACTGTTAACCTAAAACAATAAAAGTAAGTTATTCTTACCAGTAAAATGGGTTTACTCATGAGCAGCAAAGAATTGCAATTCAGGATACGCAACTATGGCAAACCACATGCGAGTCTAGTAAAACAGAGGAAAGGACACTATTTTATAGAGGAGAAGGGGAAGTTGGGAGGGGCTGTTCTAAACAAGCAGTCCATTGGAGGGAACTGGGAGTTCAAAGTAAAGTGACTTTTCATTGGCTGAACTGTGACAGCCTCTCAGTAGCTGAGGTGTTGCCAGGTGAGGAGAAAATCTTTCTTCCTCCTGCCTGCAGTAGAAAAACAGTGTCACTTCCTGCCAGAGACGCAAGCTAAGCCTCTTTCTGTTGGGTTCTGTACACTCATAGCTTGTTCTGTTATGCTTTGCTTTACTTCACTTTGCAGATGTTGCCCTTTTTACACGTTGAAGGTTTGTGGCAACCCTGTATTGAACAAGTCTATCAGCACCACTTTTCCAACATTATTTTTTTAGATAGAATGCTATGGCACACTTAATAGACTATAATTAGTGTAAACGGAATTTTATATGCACTGGGAAACCAAAACATTCATGTTACTCACTTTATTGTGCCATATGCTTTATTGCAGTGGTCTGGAACCAAACCCACAATATCTCCTAGGTCTGCCTGTATTGATGTTAAGTGTTACGTGTGTGAGAGCTTCCCCTTCTGTCTTCCTGACTCCATTTTTAGTAAGTTTCATTTTATTAATTTTCACCACTTCCCCCCTTTGATCAAGATCTTTCTCTGAGGGGCTTCCCTTGTGGCGCGGTGGTTGGGAGTCCGCCTGCCAATGCGGGGGACGCGGGTTCGTGCCCCGGTCTGGGAAGATCCCACATGTCGCAGAGCAACTAAGCCTGTGTGCCACAACTACCGAGCCTGGGCTCTAAAGCCTGCGAGCCACAACTACTGAGCCCGTGCACCACAACTACTGAAGCCCGCGCGCCTAGAGCCCGTGCTCCACAACAAGAAAAGCCACCGCAATGAGAACCACGCGCACCGCAACAAAGAGTAGCCCCGCTCGCCACAACTAGAGAAAGCCCTGTCGGTGCACAGCAACAAAGACCCAACACAGCCAAAAATAAATTAATTAATTAAATTAAAAAAAAAGAATCAGGGGTTTTGTTTGTTTTTTACCAACATTCAGTGGCCTTTTGTCCATTGATACCAGGAAGGACCTTTCCTGGTGTTGTGTCCCATGTAGGAGTGAAAGTGCACAGATTGGAAACCTATTGTGGTTACATTTTAGTAACAAGGATGGGTAGGACAGAGATCTCTCGGGCATTTCTCATCTAAAGTCTGTACCTTAGAATAGTGAATACAGCAAGGGCACACCAAAACTGCAGGAATTAAACAAGCACTTTGGGAATACAATGCCGGAATAAACATGGAGTGAGTAAACAGTATTGTTATCTCAAAAGACACTGTTTGGAACTAAATGTTCTATCAGAGAATATAGCCTGTAGTTTGCAAATTCAAAGACTATAAGTTGGGATAAAAATCCAGAGTCAGTTTATAGTCCAGATGAAAGAGAGAGACTTCTGTGAATTCTGAACTTTCTAACAGGCTTGATCTCGACACCTTGGGAAAGCTGTCTCATCAGATATCATCTGCTTCACTTCCAGGAACTCTTTACCTTCAGGTCACCAAATAGTGTATGGGTCCAGTCAGGGCTTGATACTTTCTTTCGATGTGTCGCATGAATCCAGGAGTCTATTCCCTGGAGTTTGGTGGCACAAGGGTGGGTTAGCAGTACTTGCTAAGGGCCTCTCCAGTGAGACTGAGGAGAGTCCTTCTGGAGATGCCTTTTCCAATAGAAGAAATTTCCAGGTTGCACGGTGTGATGCTGAAGGTATTCGTCTCCCGAGACTGGAAAGATTGCTCAACGAGAGCATGGCGACTCTCAGAAGAAGCAGTTATGCCTTTACAATACTGAAGCTTATCTCCTTTTATCCGCTGCAGGTCAAAAGGGGGAGGGGCCTGGTACTTTGGGCATCCTTTGACTATCTCAAAGGGTGAGAGTTTACGAGCTCCGAAACGGGTGGCTCTGAGATTTAGAAGGACCAACAGCAATGGCTTTGGCCAGAGTCTTTGGAGGGTATCTACAAATTTTGCCAATTGGGTTAGTTAGTTAGTTAGTTAGTTATTTTGGCGGCGCCGGGTCTTACTTGCGGTACTCGGGATCTTCGTTGTGTCATGCAGGATCTTTTGGTTGCGGCATGCGGGCTCATAATTGCGGCGTGCATAGGGGATCTAGTTCCCCCACCAGGGATCGAACCCGGGCTCCCTGCATTGGGAGTGCAGAGTCTTACCCACTGAACCACCAGGGAGGTCCCACCAGTTGGGTCTTAATAGCACTGTTAGCACGTTCAACTAACCCTGAGGATTGCTGATTGTAAGCACAATGAAAGTATTATAAAACCGGCCAAACATCGCAAACTTGCCAAAGTACTTGACCAGTAAAATGGGTTCCTTGATCACTACGAAATTCAAAAGAGTTTCCCCAGGTAGGGATAATCTTTTCTAACAAAAATTTAACCACAGAGAAGCAGTGGCCTGTCTACAACGGAAAGCTTTAGTCCAATCAGAAAATATACAGACTATGACTGAAATATTTGCATGCATACCTTGGAGATATTTTGGGTTTGGTTCCAGACCCCCACAATTGAAGCAAATATCACAATAAAGTCACATGAATTTTTCTGGCTTCCCAGTGCGTATAAAAGTTACGTTTACACTATACTATAATCCATTAAGTGTGCAATAGCACTATGTCTAAAAAAATGTACATACCTTAATTTAAAAAATAATGTTGTTGGGAAAATGGCGCTGATAGACTTGCCTGACACAGGGTGGCCGCAAACCTTCAATGTGTAAAACATGCGGTATCTGTGACGTGCAATAAAGCAAGCGTGATAAAACAAGGTACGACTGTGCATCCATGAGACGGGGCAGCTGCAATGGATTCCATCTGCCAAATCTCGAATGACCCATAAGGCAATTCAAAATGAGAGCAGGTTGCCCTGGACTGTACTTGGGCAGGTGAGACCGGCACTCATTTTGACCTTGTTAATATTTCCCACCAGCGACTTCCCTGGCAGTCCGGTGCATAAGGCTCTGTGCTCCCAATGCAGGGGGCCCAGGTTCGATCCCTGGTTGCAAACTAGATCCTGCGTGCATGCCGCAACTAAAGGATCCCGCATGCCAAATCGAAGATCCCACGTGCCGCAACTAAGACCGGGCGCAGCCAAAACTAAATAATATTAAAAAATATACATATTTCCCACCAATATTAGTTCATGCACGCCATCATTCATCAGTGGACCAACAGTTCAATGCATGAACAGTGCCAAGGAGTGGGAGTCTTAGAATTTCTGGTAGGACCAGTTTGTTATTTGGCCCGAACCAGAGTTCTCTTTTTTTTTTATCAAACCAACAGTTACTAGAGCTCCAATATCATTTTTCCATTTCTGGGGCCAATTTTTGGGCATTCCTAGTCTGTTATCTTGGGGAGCATCTCTTTGGATGACAGAGGTTTGGCTACTTCCTTTGAGAGTAGCATTTTTGTTGTTTTTTGTTTGTTTGTGCGTGTGTTTTTGCCACAATGCACAGCTTGTGGGATCTCAGTTCCCTGACCAGGGGTTGAACCCGGACCCCGGCAGTGAAAGTGCTGAGTTCTAACCACTGTACTGCCAGGGAATTCCTGAGAGTAGTATTTTGGTAGGATTATCAGTGACGTAGGTTTTTATCCTCTATGTCAAGCTGATACGCCAGGGATCTTAATAACAGCCAAGGTTGCCGGCAAGAGCGTGGCATCTAATAGATTTTGGATATAAGAGCCATTTTTAATCTTTTCCCCGTTAGAGGTAAGGAAACCTCATTGTTTCCACAGCATCCCAAGCTCACGGTCTACCCCAAAGGCATACTGACTAATGGTATAAACGTTGGCGGCTTTGCCCTTGGCTAAAGTACAAGCCCAAATGAGAGCGTATAGTTCAGCTTGCTGGGTTGAAGTAGCCAAGGGACACCCAGCTTGGTGTTTACCTTCGTCATCTTCAATAGGAGGCATCAGTAAATCGTGAAGAATCCGCACTGGTTAGAAGAGTCCCCTGTAAATTACTACGGGGAGTCAGAAGGCGACCTGTCAGTGTTAGACGGTCCTGAGGTGTTTTGTCAGAGAAGGGGGGGAGAAGAATAGCAGGGTTGAGGTTGTTACGACGTGAAAGAGTCATGTGAGGAGCTGTTAGCAGCAGGACTTCATAGGAGCTGGGGCAACTGACCGGCAAGTGTTAGATGTGATGAGAATTCACGAGGGTTTCTACTGCATGGGGTGTGAAGATGGCGAAAGGGGATCCCATGATTAACTATTTGGTGGCCTTTCTGATTAAGGCCTTAATTCCTGTCACTGTCTTTCTGCCTTAATCAGAAATGGATGGGTGGGTGACCTTCCCCATGTTTTGGGGTGAATATTCCACGGGCATGGCCTTCCCTCTCCCATGCAAAAAGGAAAAAGCAAAGCTGGTAATTAGGATACCCAAGGGCAGGTGGTCTCATTAAGCTTTTCTTTAAGGCTTCAAAAGCTGTGTCATCTTGATCCCTTAATTAGGGTCAGGTTTGCTGGGTCTTAATAAGGCACACAGGGGCAAAGCCGTCAGTAGTAGCCAGCTAGCCCGAGAAAACCTTGTAATCGGCACTTAGTTTTAGGTTTGGGGAAGTTCAGGATGTCATGAGGCCTGTCCAGATCCAGATGTCGTCCTTGTTCCAAGATCAAGTGCCCTGAATATCCATGCTGAGTTTGAGCAAACTGCAATTCTCTTTGGAGACTTTATGTCCCTTTAAAGCCAAAAGTTTTAGCAGGTGGATGCCGTCTTCCTGCAAGGAGGTTTGAGAAGGTGAACATAGAAGCAAATCATCCGTATATTGTAAGAACATAGAACCTGAAGAAAACTTTATATCATCCAAATCAGCTTTCAAGACCTGTGGAAAGTAGGAAGGGCTTTCTGTGAAACCCTGGGGCATTACTGTACATGTGTATTGTTATCCTTTCCAGGTGAAGGTGAAAGGATACTGGCTGGCCTTATCCACTGGAACACAGAAAAAAATCACTGCCTAGATCAATTAGAGTGAAAAATTTGCTTCCAGTGAGAATGGACGTCAGTAGTGTGTCGGAGTTGGTAAAAACAGGTTGTTGAGGGAAAACAATGTTGTTTATTGCTTGGAGGTCCTGGACAAACCTCCACCCTTGGCCCTTGGGTTTTCTTGCACATAAAGTACGAGTGTTGCAGGGACTCGTACAGGGATAATGAGACCTTGAGCCTTGGAATCTTCTGTTACAGACTTTATACCTTGAAGGACTTCTTATAGGGTATTGATTAATTCTAGTTTTGAGAGATCTATTCGAGCCTAAATGGGAGGTGCACTGTGGATTTTGCCCATAAGGAGGGTGGTAACTGATTCCATGGGGATAAATGATCGGTGTTTCCCATCGGCTCCGGGGCCATCAGAGACAGAGCAAGTAAAAGAGGTAGAAGGGTCATTGAATTCACCTGGTGGGCTATTTGGATGGCTAATGTCATATTCTACAATTGTTTTCCCCTTTTGGGAGAAAGAAGCTCTAGCATGATATTTTTCCAAGAAGTCTCAGCCAACATAATGAATAGGGGCAGAGGAGCTAAGGAGGAAAAGGTGTGTCTCTCTCAAAGGGCCTAAACGAAAGGGAATAGGTTCACACGCAGGAACCTGTTGATGCGTATTGGAGACCTCCCACGATTTGGGTCATTTCAGTACTTCAAGGCAGGGACTGTTTTATAGCAGGGGGGTTGAGCACCAAGAGTGTGGCTCTGGTGTCACTAAGGACACAGAGACATTCCTCCCCAATCTGGAGAGTTGTTTTTCTGAGCCGATTAAGAGGGAGGGGTGAGAAGAGCCCCTGTATTTCCTCAAAAACCCCCTTCATTAGGAGGCCACTGGAAAGGCTGGTTAAAGGGCTGAAGATGCCTGAAATGCTTTAATTTATAACAATAATCTTTTTTATACATATAAATTATTTATTTATTTATTTTGGGCTGCATTGGGTCTTCGCTGCTGTGCGTGGGCTTCCTCTAGTTGCGGCGAGCGGGGGATACTCTTCGTTGCGGTGCGCGGGCTTCTCATTGCGGTGGCTTCTCTTGTTGCAGAGCACGAGCTCTAGGTGCGCGGGCTTCAGTAGTTGTGGCGCACGGGCTCAGTTGCTCCGCGGCATGTGGGATCTTCCCGGACCAGGGCTCGAACCCATGTCCCCTGCATGGCAGGCGGATTCTTAACCACTGTGCCACCATGGAAGCCCCAGTAATCTTTTTTTTTTTTTTAATGTCCTGGTTCTTTGCAATTACAGCAGAAACTAGAATTTTGGTTTCATTTAGGAGCCTTCATTTGCTGGTGTTGAACACTAAGAATTTTGGCGGTCTTTCCTTTTGGTGACTCATCCAGTGTTGGAATGAGCTGATTTGCCAAATTAACTAAATCTGGAGTGTACTTAGTTTCCCATTCCACCCTGGTCTTTTTTTATTAGAAATGATCCCAGTTCAGCCCGTTAATAAACATGGCGTTAAAGGCTATCCTAAGGGACTCAACATCTGAAGGAAGATCAGAATTTTCTTTAAAAGTAATCTGAAGTTGATTATAATAGTCATGGGAAGGTTCATCAGATTTTTGTGTGCAAGCCTGAATTTGGTTCCGATCAACCGCCTTGGGAATAGTTACTGTAAGTGCTGGTGGAGTTCTCCAGCAAGGGTTCCAGCCTCTTGCCAGAAGTTAGGGGTTTGCTCTTCTAAATCCCCTCCAGAGTGTTTCCTTTGGGCTAATTTCACCCAATATTTGACTTGACCTTCACCAAAAAGCACGTGGACTGCCCGATATAGATCTGAGAAACCAGGTTGGTAGATTTGAATAACCATGTTAAAATCTTCAGCAAACCTATACGGTCCTCCGTTACTTTAGGAAACTTTAATTATGGTTTGCAATTCAGCCTTAGGCCGGGGGATGTAAGTAATCTCGGGTTTATTTGGATCCTAAGAAGATTTAACTTTAAAGGCAGGTTCTGATAGGTTCCGAGGAGGAAGACGGCACCAGAGTGGAGACTGAGGCAAAGAAATTGGAGAGCTGAACATGAAAAGCCATTTTGTCTTTTTTTTTTTTCTTTTTTGCGGTCCGCGGGCCTCTCACTGCCGTGGCCTCTCCTGTTGCGCAGCACAGGCTCCGGACGCGCAGGCTCAGCAGCCATGGCTCACGGGTCCAGCCGCTCCGCGGCATGTGGGATCTTCCCGGACCGGGGCACGAACCCGTGTCCCCTGCATCGGCAGGCGGACTCTCAACCACTGCGCCACCAGGGAAGCCCTTGTCTTTCTTTAATTCTTTCTTTGCCTCAGTGAATTTATTTACGGCATTTTATAGAAAGTCCATTTTAAACTCTTGATAACGTCTGAAAGCCTCAAAATACCAATCAAAATAGGCATCCAATTCAGTTTTGACTCCTTCCGAGCCATGGCTATCTAACACAGTTTTAAGAAAGTTAAGTTTGGGGAGTTCAAAAGTTCCTCATAAGAGCCATTGATGTGTAACCGAGTAGATCCTGTGGGGCCTTCCTGGGACACACCCGCCCCCGTGTCCTCAACCTGCCTCTTGTTTGTAGAAAAACTTTAGCCTCGTAGGCCTTCCCCGCCCCCCCCCCCCGTTCCAAAGAATAAATTTAATCACAGAAGTGAGAAATGTAGAGAAAGGAAATCAGTCAAGCAAGACAAAATAATAATAGTTTAGCCATTAAACAAAGTCAAGGACCTTTAGTCCCTCCTCAAGGGCTATAGATAATATTCTGAGCCATGTCCTTTGAGCTGTTTTGCAGATACAGAACCCCCACCAGGTGGAAGAAGTTAACTGTATGCTTCTCATAATCACGTAGACCCCAGAGCAGTTGAAACAGGAAGGTTGACAATGTTGACTCCTAGTTACCTCACCGCCAACCAATCAGAAGAATGTCCACCAGCTGATCACAAACTCCTGCGACCTGCCTCCCTCACTCTGTCTTCAAAAACCTTTCCCTGAAAACCTTTGGGGAGTTCAGGTCTTTTAAGCACCAGCTGCCCTAGACTCCTTGCTTGGCCCTGCAATAAACGCTGCAGTTTCCTTCACCATGACCCGGTGTGAGTAGATTGGCTTTACTGCCTGGGCAAGCGAACCCAAGTTTGATTCGGTCACAGATATTTTAAATTACTTTTGGTTAAATCAGTCAATTTAGTTAGAAATGCACACAGGAGGGACCGCATTTTCTGAAGATAAAATTGGCTGGAGGAATTGGCGGTCCAGTGGTTAGGATTCCACGCTTCCACTGCAGGGGGCATGGGTTCGATCCCTGGTCAGGGAACTAAGATCCCACAAGCTGTGCAGTGCAGCCAAAAAAGAAAACAAAACTGGCTGTGGTCCCTGAATGAGGGGTGCCCTCAAAACATTTAAATAACGGGAATCCCATTTTTCAGAGGTTTTTCTCTAGAGCATAAAATAATAATAATAGTTCTTAGCCTGCAGGCTGAATACCAGCACAGTTCCAATAGGAACCACCCAGTTCCAAAAGGAGTCGGATCGAAGGCTGTCACAGTTCCAGTAAAAACAGCCTGATTTCAAGAGTCAGGCCAGGGACTTCCTTGGTGGCACAGTGTTTAAGAATCTGCCTGCCAATGCAGGGGACACAGGTTCAATCCCCGGTCTGGGAAGATCCCACATGCCAAGGAGCAACTAAGCCCGTGCACCACAACTACTGAGCCTAAGTGCCATAACTACTGAAGGCGTGTGCCTAGAGCCTGTGCTCCGCACCAAGAGAAGCCACCGCAATGAGAAGCCCGCAAACCACAACAAAGAGTAGCCCCCTCTCACCGCAACTAGAGAAAGCCCACGTGCAGCAACGAAGACCCAATGCAGCTAAAAATAAATAAATACATACATACATACATACATACATGTATTTAAAAAAAAAACAAAAAAGAGGCCAAGGTACCAAACGAGTAGCTACGGACAAAGCAAGGCCTTAACAGAAAAGACAAAGCCTTTAAACAGATCCCGAACAACACCTGGAGAGCTTCAAAACACAGCAAGAACAGACTCAAATCCAAAAGAGAAACTTACCCTCCAACTCGGGGGTCGGCGAGAAAGCTGTGAGCTCCTTGGGCTCTGTGGGTACCGCACCTGTTTGCTCATCCGCCTCTGAGTTGCCCTGGGACCTCCATATCATGTTAACCCAAAACATGAAACCGCCAGTTATTTTTACCAGCAGTTTTACCAGTTTATTTGGGAGCAACAGGGAATTGCAACTCAGGACATGTAACCTGGCAAACTACATGCAGGTGCAATAAAGCAAAGAGGAAACTCTTTTATAGAGGAAAAGGGGAAGCTGGGAGGGGCTGTTCTAAACAAAGAGTCCATTGGAGGAAACTGGGAGATCAAAGCATAGTTGCTTTTCATTGGCTGGGTTGTGACAGCCTCTCACTGGCTGTGTTGCAGGGCAAGGAGAAAATCTTTCTTCCTCCTGCTGGGGGTAAAGTAGCGTCCCTTCCTGCAGGAGACTCAGGATTCCTCTCCTCCCTTGCGATCTGTATGGACGTCCAGTGGTTTGCATTTGGGAGCTCCCCCTTCTGGCCTTCTGACTCCAGTTTAGTGAGGTTTCCCTTTATCAATTTTCACACTACCTCCTTAGAAATCCAATTCATCTCTCTCCTTTGCTGATTTTCTTCTTGGGTTCCCTCTTTGACAGCCTTACAAGATTTAAAAAAAAAGACTTTCACCATCAGCTTCCCCATATCCATTACATTTAGCAGACTGTTACATGATTTCCATTAGCCCAAATCACAAATAGGTGAAGTCCACTTGTTTTTAGCAAGTTCAAAATCCACACAAAAACTGGGTGATTCGGATGTAATTTTTTTTTTTTTAAACTTTTGGCTGCATTGGTTCTTAGTTGCGGTGGTCAGGCTTCTCTCTAGTTGTGGCACGTGGGCTCCAGAGGGCGCAGGCTCAGTAGTTGCAGTGCGTGGGCTTAGTTCCCCCACCAGGGATTGAACCCAAGTCCCCTGCACTGGAAGGCAGATTCTTAACCACTGGACCACCAGGGAAGCCCCCGGATGTAATTTTATAGAAGGACTTCTTAGTGTGTAACACCGCCTTCCAGCTTCTGGGGTACCAGAGCCTCGTGGGGAGCAGGAAACAGGGTTCCCATCAAGACACCCTATCCACCAAGCAGAGCCATCTGGGGGGCAAGTGCTCTCAGGACTGGCCCTGGACCAGCTCCTGGGAGACAGCCCCTAAGCCCCGGGAATATCCTGCCTGGCAAGAGTATGTTTGCTCACCTGGAGGCCTCGGGTCACATCAGATAGTCTGTGCTAGCAGTGTGATGTATGGCAGGGGCTGTGGGCCATGATGTATCATCTTGACCTCCGGAGGGGCTGGAGGTTGAGTAGCCAGGGCCAGTCACATCAGCGCTGCCCACCGGCATTGAGACCGGGTGATTTCCCCGGGCTGGCAGCTGGGTGATACGGCTGAAAACCTAGGGGTGGGCCAGGCAGCTGCACCCAGCCTGCACCAGGCTGGCCCGGGCCCTCCGTGTTTGGTTGGTGACCGAGTATGCTTCTTGCCACCTCTACCCTGGTCCCCCTGCCCTCTTGCAGCTTGAAATGTTTCTCCCATGAGGTCATGGATCCCCCTTCGTCCAGCTTTCCTGGCCAGCAGCAGGCATTCTATGACACGATGCGTCCTCTGAGCAGCAACGTGGGTCCTCTCTGCAGTGGGTGGGAGTGGCCCCCCAAAAGGCAGGTCCGTGTCCTATGACCCCCAGAACCCGCGAATGGGACCTTGTGTGGAAAGAGTCTTGCAGATGGGATTTAATTTGAGGATCCCAAAATGAGATCATCCTGGATTTTCTGGATGGGCCCTAAATCCAATGACGTGTGTCCTCATAAGGGAACAGAGGAGAGAAGCCCAGACACGGAGGAGAAGGCCGTGAGAAGACAACGTCATGGAGTGAGGCGGCCACAAACCGCGGAAGCGGGCAGACACCAGCAGCTCAACCGGCACAGTCCGCGCTGCCCGCCTCGGGCCCACTCGTGAGCCCCACCGCCTGGGCGTGGCACCCCTCCCCACTCTGTCAAGACCCCTGCTGAGAATGACAGCTCAAGAGCCCCCCCCTCCGTCACCCAGCGTCCCAGAGGACGCCATCCTTCCTCCGCCCACAGCTCCCCACGCGCCCCTGGATCCCAGGTGCCCTGTGCCCATGTCACAGGGTGTGACCCTGAAAGGGGGAGGGGCCTCGGCCTCCGCGCTACTGGCTTTGTTCACCGTTTTGTATTGTTTTGCCCTGATGCGTGGGATCTTCGCGCATCGGAAAGTGGTGGCAGACCGTGGGGTTGGCACGTGTGTCACACTGGGATTGGGGGCGCAGAAGGAGGGGTGGCGCGCCCAGGGGGTGGGCCTCACAGAACTGACCGTGCTGGGTCAGCTCCCAGAAGAAAGGCCCTTCCAGGCCCAGCGTCCCCGCCCCCGTCCACAATCCCCACAGCACCCCAGGGCTCCCCAGGTCCCACTCAGCAGGGAGACTGCACTAGGGGCAGGCGGGGTCCCCACCGCACCCACCCTTTCACGTCCCTCGCCCCTCCTTCTCTGACCCCCGCCAGGACTCCCAGCTCTACCCCTACCACTCTTCCCGGCCTTTGTCCAGAGAGGTCAGGACAGGCAGGTGACCTGTCACTGGACACCAAAAGGGAGGAGGGAGCCGTGCAGGATCTGGGGATGGAAACTTCTAGGCAAGGGGACGGCCAGGGCAAGGCCTCAGCGGCCAGTGCTGGGCCTGATCAAGGGCCGGCTGGCGGGGAGCAAGCGGGAGGGGCGTGGGAGGGACCAGACAGGGTGGGCATTAGGCTCCGGGCCTGGGTCTTCCCCAAAGCCCTCCGCAAGCCGTGTGCACACAGGGCTCCGTCGTCTAATTCCCGCTGTCCCGCCCCTGGCTCCAGAGGGAAGCTTCTTCTCCTTGTCCTGCCGATGGAACCAGGACAGCAGGGGAAGGACACGGAGGTCACCCCAGTGCCGTGTCTGAGCAGCTTGCAGTGACCGTCTCATTTGCCCCTGAGAGGCCGGCAAGAGAGAGGAAATGCCAGCCGCTTAAAGAGTCTAGGCCCCTGAAGCTGAGCTGGGTGAAGCACCATCGGTGAGCCGGAGGCGGCCTCTTGCTTCTGTCCCCTTGGCCCCCTCTGTGCACGTGACCTCTCTGACCTCACCCCCTCTCCCCATCAGTGGGTATGGGCAGTGGGCAGTGGAGACTCAGCAGGGAGAGCCGGAGCCCTGAGAGCACAGGACCCTCAGGGTGGGTACAGGCCCTGGGAGGGCCCTCCGGCCACCTGACCTCTGGCCACACTGCCCAGGGGCCCACCAACGGCCCACCTGGAGGAACGACCCCTGACTAGGTGCCCACAGTCGTTTCTCGACTGAGTGATCAGAATGCAAATTCTGAGGGATTCCGGTTCGGTTCCGGTGGGCACAGGTGCCTCAGGGCAACCCGGCTCCTGGGCAGAGCTCAGGGCCATCTGACACCAAGGAAGGGGCCAGGCGCAGTGGAGGAGACCCGGGGCCGCTGTCCTCTGGGCCACCTCCTTCCTGAGACCACTCTTTGGGCCCCAGGAGGCCTGGGGCGGCACCCTCAGCCCTGGGGGCGGGAAGGGGCCCTCCCGCGAGTGTCCACAAGGGGGTGATGTGGCCCAGCACTTCCAGGGGCCAGCGGACTGGGGACCTGAGCTTTAGACAGAACCAGAGTGTGTGTGAACACCCCTCCCCCACGCCTGAGCACTGGGGCCCGCACCCCAACTCCTGGCTGCGGCTGGGCACTCGGAATCCACCCCTGCTGGCCCCGAACCTCTCCTCATGCCACTCAACAATCTTGTTCATCTCCAGGCTCACCTCAGAGGTAGAGACACCAACCTGCTCTCCCTCGTGGGCCCAGGTACACTAGGGGGAGAATTTGACCTCGGTCCTGTTGATCTAAAGTGTGGTTCAGAACTTACAGTTATTTTCTTTCTGACTTACTTCACTCTGTATGACAGACTCTAGGTCCATCCACCTCACTACAAATAACTCAACTTTGTTTCTTTTTATGGCTGAGTAATATTCCATTGTATATATGTGCCACATCTTCTTTATCCATTCATCTGTCGATGGGCATTTAGGTTGCTTCCATGTCCTGGCTATTGTAAATAGAGCTGCAATGAATATTTTGGTACATGACTCTTTGAATTTTGGTTTTCTCAGGGTATATGCCCAGTAGTGGGATTGCTGGGTCGTATGGTAGTTCTATTTGTAGTTTTTTAAGGAACCTCCATACTGTTCTCCACAGTGGCTGTATCAATTTTCATTCCCACCAACAGTGCCAGAGGGTTCCCTTTTCTCCACACCCTCTCCAGCATTTATTGTTTCTAGATTTTTTGATGATGGCCATTCTTACCGGTGTGAGATGATATCTCATTGTAGTTTTGATTTGCATTTCTCTAATGATTAATGATGTTGAGCATTCTTTCATGTGTTTGTTGGCCATCTGTATGTCTTCTTTGGAGAAATGTCTATTTAGGTGTTCTGCCCATTTTTGGATTGGGTTGTTTGTTTTTTTGTTATTGAGCTGCATGAGCTGCTTGTAAATTTTGGAGATTCATCCTTTGTCAGTTGCTTCATTTGCAAATATTTTCTCCCATTCTGAGGGTTGTCTTTTGGTCTTGTTTATGGTTTCCTTTGCTGTGCAAAAGCTTTTAAGTTTCATTAGGTCCCATTTGTTTATTTTTGTTTTTATTTCCATTTCTCTAGGAGGTGGTTCAAAAAGGATCTTGCTGTGATTTATGTCATAGAGTGTTCTGCCTATGTTTTCCTCTAAGACTTTGATAGTGTCTGGCCTTACATTTAGGTCTTTAATCCATTTTGAGTTTATTTTTGTGTATGGTGTTAGGGAGTGTTCTAATTTCATACTTTTACATGTACCTGTCCAGTTTTCCCAGCACCACTTATTGAAGAGGCTGTCTTTTCTCCACTGTATATTCTTGCCTCCTTTGTCAAAGATAAGGTGACCATATGTGCATGGGTTTATCTCTGGGCTTTCTCTCCTGTTCCATTGATCTATATTTCTGTTTTTGTGCCAGTACCATACTGTCTTGATTACTGTAGCTTTGTAGTATGCTAACACATATATATGGAATCTAAGGAAAAAAAAAAAAAGGTCATGAAGAACCTAGGGGTAAGACGGGAATAAAGACACAGACCTACTAGAGCATGGACTTGAGGATATGGGGAGGGGGAAGGGTAAGCTGGGACAAAGTGAGAGAGTGGCATGGACATATATACACTACCAAACGTAAAATAGATAGCTAGTGAGAAGTAGCTGCATAGCACAGGGAGATCAGCTCGGTGGTTTGTGACCACCAAGAGGGGTGGGATAGGGAGGGTGGGAGGGAGGGAGACACAAGAGGGAAGAGATATGGGAACATATGTATATGTATAACTGATTCACTTTGTTATAAAGCAGAAACTAACACACCATTGTAAAGCAATTATACTCCAATAAAGATGTTAAAAAAAAAAAAAGGAAGCCCGCACACCGCAACGAAGAGTAGCCCCTGCTCGCCACAACTAGAGAGAGCCTGCGCACAGCAATGAAGACCCAACGCAGCCAAAAATAAAAATTAATTAATTAATTGAATAAAATTTAAAAAGATAAAGGCTTTCACATATCAGTTTTCATTAAAAAAAGAATCCGCCTGCTACTGCAGGGGACACGGGTTTGAGCCCTGGTCCGGGAAGATCCCACATGAAACTAAGCCGGTGCGCCACAACTACGGAGCCTGCACTCTAGAGCTCGCGAGCCACAACTACTGAGCCCACGTGCCACAACTACTGAAGCCCGTGCACCTAGAGCATGTGCTCCGCAACAAGAGAAACCACCGCAATGAGAAGCCCGCGCACTGCAACAAAGAGTAGCCCCCGCTTTCAGCAACTAGAGAAACCCGCGTGCAGCAGCGAAGACCCAGTGCAGCCAAAAATTAAATAAATGAATAAATTAATTAATTTTTTTTAAAAAAAGAAAGAAACAGGCCCTGGCACACTGCCCCCCCCCCACTCCTCCCTCCAGGATGGTGTCTAGGAGGATTGGGAGGGGAACTCACGGGTCCCAAGGCTTTGGGGAAGGCGGCCCCTGCCGTGGCGCAGACCTTGGGTGAGCTGGTTTGTGTTGACTGGTCTCCATGGTGATGACACTTGTCCTCCCGATTGCAGGCGTCCTCTGCCCTGAACCCCACTCTGCCTTCCCCTGCCCATGCCCTCCCTCTATGCGAGGGGTCCATATGGTCATTCAGAACCTGCTTTTCACTACTAGACCACCCTCTGGGGGCCAGGACGTGGAATTCCCTGGGCAAATGGCCCTGGGCAGGCCTCGTCCCCAGCTCTGTCACACTGAAGGCGGATTACACCGCTGGTTGTGTGGCCCTGGTGAGCTGTAGGCAGAGCTCAGCAGGGAGCTGGGGTGGGCACTTTGGGGGTGTAGAGTGGGGAGCCTGAAGGTCACAGAACAGGGCCCACTCTCCTGCTCTGTTGGAGGTTCGTGCAAAGAACTCAGGGAGCCCAAGACTGAACACAGACCTGGCCTTGCAGGGTGCTGCAAGCTGGATTTGCTGTTAAGCAAGGAGAGAGTATGTCTAGTTCATGGCTTAGAGCTTGACGTGTCGCTCTGAAATACTTAAACACGTGGACTGTGGCTCTCCCTGGGCAGCCCGGTGGGACACGCCTCTGGTACTTCCCTCCCCTCAGCTGTCCTCTCTCCCCCCACAATCCGTGACCTCTTGTTTTCCTGATGCTCTGCTACTGAGAGCATCCCGGCCACACCACGGGAGAAGGCTTCGTTCTGCCCTGGCTCAGCTATGGCTTCACTAAAGGGGGCGAGAAAGGAGCGTGAACAGTTACTCCCCAGGCCTTGGCAGGCCCGGGGCTGCTGCCTTGAAGCACGCCCTGGTGTTGCAGCACTTGCTCCCTCCTCAGCAGGCTAAGAGGGATAGTGGTGCTGGAACAGAGGTTGGTGGTAACATGAAGGAGGACCTTTGAGCAAGGACTTGTAGGACGCGAAGGCGCGAGGAATGCAGCTTCTGGGGTAAGAGCGCTCCAGGCAGAGGGAACGGCTGTGGAGAGGCCCGGACTCAGCCCGCTGTTGCTGGTCTCCCGGATGCAGGAAGGGCAGAAGGATGTGGCAGCCTCTAGGATCTGGGAAAGTCAGAGCCTCCGGAAGGAATGCAGCCCTGCAGACACCTTGATTTCAACCCGTGTCAGACTTCTGCCCTCCAGAACTGTAAGATAATAAATTTGTGTTGTTTTAAGCCACTGGGTTTGACGTAATTTTTACAGCAGCCAGAGGAAACACATACAGACTAGGGTGGGGTGAGAGGGAAATTGGAGGAGGACCTGGGTTCACGGGCCTGAGCGAGGAGGGTAGCGCTGCCCTCGCCTGGGGCGGGGGAGTGGGGTGGGGGGTAGCCACCTTGCCAGCTCTCGGTTGCAAAATGAATGAATGTTTAGGTGCTCAGTAAATACGTATTTATGCATGGTTGAGTAATGATTTGATGAGGCTGACCTGGGACCCCCAGTCTCAAGGGGTAGCTGGGGGTGGGGGGACGGGAGAGGGTCTTGCCAGTCTCTGGAGCTCAAGCAAGCTCTAGTGGCCCCTGTAGGATTGGGGCTCCCTCCGTTTTGTCCTGTCCAGCCAGCATGATAGGCATCCCCGGGCTGGACCGCAGGGTTCGGGTTAGGCCCAGTGAAGGTGTGGCCTGCCCCCTCCTGCTGCCTTCCCCCGCAGGCAGCCTCCTAGCCCGGTCCTGCAGGCACCGCCCTGCCCAGCACATGCACTATGTCCCTGAGAGTCCTCCTGGGAACATCACTTGTCTCTATCTTGCTCCATTTTCCAGACACGTTTAGTGCTGGGACATCTTCCCGGACCCTCTGGCCCTGGAGAGAGGATTCAGGAAGGTTCTAAGCCTTCCTATGGGAGCAGAGGGGCCTGCACAGCCCCACCTTGGGCCAAGAAGCCCACTCTTGGGACCCTCAGTCTGTCCTTCCAGCCCTGGGCAGTAGGAGTCTTCTCAAGGGGTTAGCAAGGCAGGGATCTCCCCGTCAGGGTCCCCAGGGCCAGGAGAAGTGAGGACCCCAGCGGGGAACTTGCAGGCTGGGCACCTTGGCAGCCTCCAGGGGTGGGTGGGTACGGGACGTGGCAACTGAGGATGGGCAGGGCGGGAAACCATCGCAGCCCTGGAGCAGGCAGCCTTGACACATCTCTCCCCTCTCTGCCTCATTGTTTGCATCTGTTCAATGGAGAGAAGCCGTGTGCAGCCTGCTTTTATAATTTATTAAACACACTGGTATCGAGGGCCTACAGTGTGGCTCGTGGCCCCTGCTCCCAAAGAGGCCGTCCCATCTGGATGAGAGTAATGTGCTTATACACTGGAGGTGACCTCACCTGCGAGGGTGATGCCCACCAGAGCTCCCAGTGCCATGGTCCCTGGGCTACATGGTGATGGTGGCTCTTAGGTGTTTTTTTTTTTAAACAAACCTTCTTTTTTTATTTTAATTAATTAATTAAATTTGTTTATTTTTGGCTGCACTGTGTCTTCGTGGCTGTGCGTGGGCTTTCTCTGGTTGTGGCAAGTGGGGGCTACTCTTCGTTGCTGTGCGTGGGCTTCTCATCGCGGTGGCTTCTCTTGTTGCGGAGCACGGGCTCCAGGCGCGCAGGCGTCGATAGTTGTGGCACGTGGGCTCAGTAGCTGTGGCTCGCGGGCTCTAGAGCACAGGCTCAGTAGTTGTGGCGCACGGGCTTAGTTGCTCCGCGGTATGTGGGATCTCCCCGGACCAGGGCTCGAACCCGTGTCTCCTGCATTGGCAGGCGGATTCTTAACCACTGTGCCACCAGGGAAGCCCGCCTCTTAGGTCTTTGTTGCCTCTGTTCCTTGTTAGAGCCATTTTCCTCCTCCCAGGAGCCACCCACCCACACAGGGGAATGTCTGTATTTCATTCCCAGACAGAGCCTCTTTCTTGGTTATCAGCAAGGGTATTGGCTAATATTTGAGGTGTCAACTAATAACCAAGCTGTTATCTGTTAACTCTGGTGTTGAGTGACAGCAAAGTGTTACCTTTGAGTTAAGATGTTTGATGTTAAAGCTTAACGCTGATTGGAGTTATCGATAACAAAGAGATTTTTGAAGACAGTCTGACGAGGGCAGGCAAACCCAGGGAGGGAAGCTCTTAGGGTGGTGAGTCAGGTCACAGCAGGCTGGGCTCCGCAGTGCTCGCTGAGGCTCCTGGGGAAGCTCCTCCCTGGGTGTAAAGTCCCTTCTGGAGGGAACAGCCCAGGAAAATACCATCCTCGTGAGCACCTGGGGAGCTGGGGCTCAGAGGGAGAGACTAACTCTAGCCTTGGTGACGCCAGGGTAGAGGCAGGGCTCCCCATGTCCCCATGACCCCAGCGCCTCACACTCCCCTGGAAAAGGCTCAGAACTGATGGCCCTGGGAGCCTCTGTAAGTTGAGTGAAACGGACACGAAATGAGCAGGGCTGGTTGGAAATAGGGCAGAGAGCCAGATGCTCCCACAGCCCTCATCCACAGCCAGACCTCTGGACCACCCCCACCCCCAGGCCACGCACTGAAGGCTCCTTCCCTGGGTGGGCCAACAGAGGGTCCCTGGACTGGCGGACATCAGTGCACATTTACATAACGCTGAGGCACCAGCTGTGTCCCAGCCACCCACCCTCAGTGTCCAGAACCCTGGAAACCGGGTCTCGCCTCAAGACGGGATGTCAGAGGGGTTTTCTTGGGGGAATCTGATCATCCAGGAGGTCCTACCAGGTCACCGCTTGCTAAAGCTCACAGTCAGCGGGCCCAACCCTCCAGCCTGAGCAGCCAGACAGTTTGAGCAGACGTCTGAGGGACCTCTGTGACATGGAAGATCGGGATAAAACAAGGAAAATGGGAACTGGGAGGAAACAGAGATGGCTGGGAGAAGACGACTTAGAAAATCCGTCGTTAACATCCCCAGGAAGAAAAGAGAAAATGTTGTACTCATGAAACAAAAACCAGGTGCTATAAAGAAGGAACATTACGGAATATAAAGAACTTTTGGAAATTAAAAATACAATCATGGAGGGCTTCCCTGGTGGTGCAGTGGTTAAGAATCCGCCTACCAGTGCAGGGGACACGGGATTGAGCCCTGGTCCAGGAAGATCCCACATGTCGCGGAGCAACTAAGCCTGTGCACCACAACTACTGAGCCTGCGCTCTACAGCCCGCTAGCCACAACTACTGAGCCCGCGCGCCACAACTACTGAAGCCCGCATGCCTAGAGCCCGTGCTCCGCAACAAGAAAATCCACCATAATGAGAAGCCCGCGCACCGCAACGAAGAGTAGGCCCTGCTCATCGCAGCTAGAGAAAGCCCGTGAGCAGCAACGAAGACCCAACGCGGCCAAAAAAAAAAAAAAAAAATACAATCATGGAAATTGAAAACTCAGTAGAAGAGTCGGAAGATGAGGTTAAGGAAGTCTTGAAGAAAGTAGAGCAAAAAGCTGGGGGAAAAAAGTTGAAAATAAGAGAAAAACAGGAGAGGGAAGTATTAGAGAACTGGTCTAGGAGATCTGACATCTCTACAATAGGAGTTCTAGAAAGAGAACTGGAGGGAAGAAAACAATCAAAGAAACAGTGGAAAAGATTTCACAGAAATTTGGGACTTCCCTGGCAGTCCAGTGGTTAGACTCCATGCTTTCACCACCGAGGGCCCGGAATCGATCCCTGGTCAGGGAACTAAGATACCACAAGCCATGTGGCCAAAAAAAAAAAGATTTCACAGAAATTAAACCTGAGTTTCCAGATTGAAAGGAGCCACTGAATGCTCAGATCCAAACACGAAAATAGATGCACAGTAAAGGCACAGCAAAGGGGAATTTCAGAACACTGGACACAAAGAGAAAAGAAAAGACTGTACAAGCGTCCAGAGAGAAATGACAGATGACGTAGAAATGACTAAGATCAGAATGTTCAGACTTCTCACAGCTGGAAGGCGACGGATAAAATCTCTCAACTCTGAAATTAAATGCTTTCTAAGCCAAAATGCTATAGTCAGCCAAACCATTAAGAGTGAGGGTAGAAGAAAGATATTTTCAGAACGATAAGGTCTCAAAAAATTTACAGCCCTGCACCCTTTCTCAGGAAGCTACTTGGTGTGTTCCACCAAACAGGGGGAGGAAAGCAAGAAAGAGGAAGTCGTAGGAAGCAGGAAGCAGGGGATCCTGCCGGGGAGCAAAGGATGAAGGGGACTTCAGGGTGCTGGTGTGGTGGTCCCAGACTGCAGGCTGTGCCCCCGCTGAGAAAGCAGAGTCTACTTCCAGGTGATAGAATACCTGATACACCGGGATGCCTCTGGGGAGACTTGAACTTTTGGCAGAATTTGGAGTTGAATTAGTGCTGAGAATTAAGCAAAATAAAAAAGATGACATTAACTCCAGGGAAACGAGAAGTTGAGCAAGGAAGGAAAAGTTATCACAGTACATTATGTGGCTCAGACATGAACAGTGTTTATGTAGTATCAGGAAGATGTCAGCCATGGCCGTTGATCTGAACAAAATGAAGGTATGATGATTTTGGAGGTCAGGAAGTCGCAATGTAAGCGTGTGGTCTGGGGATACAAAGGTGAAACCAAAAGAGTGAGTTAGAAGTTGCACTGGAAGATGAGGGTTGGGGGACTGCTGTGTTTTGTAAGAAGGCTTGTAAAACTCGCTCTTTAAATTGCATGCATGTATAACTCGGATAACGAGTAGAAACTAAATTTAAAACACACCCCCTAGGGACCGCCCTGGCGGTCCAGTGGTTAGGGCTCCGTGCTTCCACTGCTGGGGACCCAGGTTCGATAACTATCCTGCAAACTGCAGGGCAAAAACAAGCAAACAAACAAACACACACACACACTCTCATGAGTTACGCGCTCAATTCTACCTTGTTGGTAAATCAGCAGGATGTGAACTTGTGCTTCAGGGTGGACTCATTCTGGGGCAGCCCTGGAAAGAGTGAATAAGATTCTCCTTATAATAGCGGAATACGTGAATGTATATTCATGCTGCTGTGGGCTATTGAGGTGCCACGTGAGAGTTTTATCTTCAAAAAGCAAAAAATGCTATCTCATGTTTCCCATTGGTATTTATTTAATTACTAGTGAGGTAGAACCTGTTTAAACGCGTCTTACTGGTCACATACAGCTCTTTTTTATGAATTGCTACTTGTGCCCATTTTCAAGTCAAGGTAGAAACTTGTAAATAACTTATAAAAATGCTTTGTGTATTTACCCCTGGTTAACGCACGCACTTCGCACGTATTCCTTCCCAGTTTACAGTTTTCCCTTCAATTTTGTTTGTGGTGTTTTTGACATTCACCTTTTTGGGGTCACTTTTATGCTGCCATACCTACTGGTTCTTTCCTTTATACACTCAAATGTTAGTTACTTTATCTTTGGTACCTAGAAATCCTGCCTCATCTCCATAGCATAGAATCATCTACATTTTCTTTTAATAGGTTTTTGGGGTTTTTTCCCTTCGCATTTTAAGTCTCTGGTGTGGCTGACGTTTATGTTGGCATAAGATGTGAGGTAGGTCTCTTTCTCTACCTAATGATCAACAGGCGTTCCAACACTATTTACAGATGAGTTAAGCAGGCACAACTTGAGATAAGCAGGCTCTGAATTTTTTGAAACACGTAACAGAAAAAAAAAGGCGACCATGTGTTTCTGAGTGGTTCTGTGGGAGCTGCACACAGGCTAGACAGACTTGCTGGGCTAAAGCCCCACTCCCCCACGGGAGTCCCAGGGAAGGACATGGGTACGCCCCCCAGACTGGGCCCAGTTCAGCCCCACCTCACTCCCCTCCGGGCCTTCCTCACAGGCTGATCCCAGCTTCCCTGTGACGGAAACCTCTCTGCTCCCGAGTCTTCATTGTCAGGCAGACTCTGCCCACTTCCCCTGACACCCTAGGGCTGCACCTCCTTCCCCCCGCCAGGCCGGTCCCGGGCTGGGCACTGCTCACAAGTTCTCTGGGGGTGGACCCTGTTCATCCCACCGTCAGAGGACAGGAGGAGGCGGGCTGTGGGCAGGGGCTCAGAAGCAGGGCAGGCTGGACCGAGCCATCCTCAGCTACTGGGCTGGGTGCCGGCCCGGGTACTAAGCTGGGGCACAGGGGACCCCCAGCTCAGTCCGGGTGGTGATGGAAGCACAGGCGGGCATTGTGGTGTCAGGCTGCCTTTCACAAGTTGGGCTGATGGGCCAGATGGTGGCATGTTTAATAGGGCAGTGACCTAGGGCGGCAGCTGGGGGCCTTCAAGCGGCCTACCGTGGTTTGAGGGACACACAGGAGTGGAAATGGAGGCCAAAATCCACTCTTGAGGCTGGACGAGGGAAAGTGGGAAGGGGGTGGCCCCCTGGGGCCCTGGGCTGAGCCACTGGCTGAAAGTCTGGGGACACCCACCCAGAACCAGAGAGGGGGCCAGCCAGGTAGTGGGTTCCGGGAGCCTGGTGGGCTCCTGCCAGGCAGCCTGATGTCGCCTGCAGGGCAGGCCTTGGGGAGCTGAGTCCCTCCTGGGGGTCCGTGTTCCTGGGAGCCGCCCCGGCTCACCCTTGTTCCTCCCACCTCTGGTCCAGGGGGGCTTCACAGCCGCAGAGGCTACCTCACCCCCTCTCACCTCAGGCACCTCATCCCAGTGTCCAGCACTGTCCAGGGAAGGGCTGGCTGCCCCTGACCCCGGGCTGGGGAGGCCACTGGGGCCCCCTGAGGGTGACGTCAGGCCTTTGCGTCCTGAGGGCCACAGCTTCCCCTTCCCAAGCCCCACATGGGCTTCCCCTTCCCGACCCCAGCGCCTTCCTGGAAGTCACATGGTCCACGGGGTGGGGGGGCAGGGGCTGCCAGGACGTGAGCGTTTGGGAGGGAGGAGGGCAGAGAAGGCTTCTGTGTACAAAACACCCACCTCCCCGCCACGAGGGCGGAAGCCACCCAAAATAGAATGGGTTGCTTTCAAGCTCCAAACTGGGCTCCGGAGGCAGTAAAAATAGAAACACGAGTGTCTGCGTGGGCCCCGCATCCTCCACCTGCGGGGCTGGTGTTTTAAAATAGATCTTCCTAGTGGGGCCTGCCTGACGCCTGGTAGGTAGAAAATTCACCCAAACAAACCTCTCAGAGAGTAAAAGCAGCAGCTGATCCGGGCTTGGGGGTGCTGATGGAGGCCCGCAGTCAGGGTGCAGCCTGTGGGGAAAGGGGGGGGGGCACTGGCCGGCCCTTGAGCTGGCCTTACAGCCCCATGACTCCATTTTTCTCCTGCCCTGGGGCTTTGCAGAGGCTGGGCCCCGGCCGGGGGAGCCCTTCCAGGTCACCAGGGCCAGCTCAGGCCCGCTGGCCGATGGCGAGGAGGTGCTGACCCACGCACTCAGGCCGGGCCGGAACTGGGCAGGAGGTGCAGCAGGCAGGTGGGTGCAGGCCCTGCCCTCCGGGTGCTCACAGCGGGCCACCGGCTACAAGCCCACGGACTGGGCCACCACCCGCTGAGGGCAGCCTCCGAGCAGGAAGGAGGACCCTGTGCTGGGACCCAGAGACGGCTGACAGGTGCGCCCAGGAGCGATGCAAGAGGGAGGAGGCCGGGGGGCAGAGGGGAAACCAGCAGCAGGAGCTATGGCTCGGACGGAGGCTGGACGACACGCCCCATATCTAGCCCAGCGCACGGTCATCCTGTGAGCCATCCTCCGCTGCCCACTCTCTGGCCCTGGCGCCCACTCTGCTGCCCTCCCCTTTGGTTCCAGCAAAGGCAAAACACATCCACCTCCCGCACAGGGCAAGGCGGTGCAAGAGAGCACCAGGGCCGGGCTGGGATGTGGGAATGGCCTGGAGCCCAAGGTGGACGGCCCCTGCCCAGCCTGTCCTCCCTGCCAGGGCACAAACTGGCAGCGAGTCCCCTGGAGCGGGTCCCAGCCCCGGGCCCCGGCCTCACAGCCACCGCAGCAGCCTTTCTGGCCTCCCCACAGCGCAGCAGGCAGAGCGCCTCAGCCTCACTCACTCCCCTCCCTCACCAGCTGGGCTGTGGAGCCAGAGCCCCAGCCCAGGGCAACTCCCAGTGGCCTCCCCTTGGAGGGTCTGGGGTGGGTGGGAACTCGCTTCCCGCCGTCCCCAGCCAAGCGGGCAAGCTGCCAGAGGGTACAGTGGTGTCTTTTCCCAGTGGACACAGCCACTTGGTTCTGGCCTTTCCCACCTCCCCCCACCCTCAGTTAACTTCTCTGACCCCGAGTGTCCTGCTGCAGCCAGGTTTCCTCTTTCTGGGGTGTGGGACCCGTTGCTGGGCAGCTCTGGGACAGGTGGACAGTGACATGGCCCAAGTTCTGTCCAGCTGCAACTCTGAGCACCCCTCAGGGACCTCAGCCTCAGCATAACCCAAGTCCAGCCCCTGGATGCCCCCCACCCTGCCTGGTTTGGAGTAGCTGGTCCAGCCCCTGCCGTTGCTGCCCTGCTGGACTCTGGCCCTTTGTACCCAGTGCAGCACAGAGGGGCAGACCTTGGCCTCCCACCCGGACAAGGCTCAGCCTCTGCTGGGCTGGCCTTCTGCTCTCCCTCCCAGCCCCTTCAGGCCCCAGCCAGATCCTGTCCTTCCCCTGCTCACAGTTTCCTAGGCTCTGGGACCAGGGATCCCATCCCCTCCACCGCACCATGCCGCAAGCCATTGACCCCTGCCCTGGAAGGCTCCAGTCCCCTGCAAGCTTGCTGGCCTTGTTTCCTCTCCCAAGAATACCTTCACTCTATCTCCACCACTTACCCCACCCCTTGGGGCTCCCCTCAGGAAGCCATTTCCTCCCAGAAAGCCCTTTCCCCTATAGGATCTGACAAGCCCCCTTTTCCCTAGGCCCCTGCCCCTTAAACAGGGTAACCTGGGTCTAAAGCTGGACTTGTGTCCCCCCTCCCCCCATGGCTGTGGGGAAGGGCCTTGGATGGGCACCTCCCAGGAGGTAAAGTTTAAAGTACCCTGTTTTCTGGGCCTCGCACTCTAGGAACCAGAACCCTGGGCCCTGGGAGTCCAGACCTGGTACAAGGGCTGTGTCCCCGTTTGGAAGTGGCTGAAAAGTGCCCTAGAGACCCTTCTGAAACAAGGGCGAGGTTCCAGAGGTTCGGTTCCCAGCGAGCCCTCTTCTGCCGGGGGCGGGGGAGGGGTCATCCGCTGCCCCTGCCGCTGGCCTCCTGACCTGAGTCAGAGGCCGCCTCCTGCTGCAGGATCAGGATCAGTGGGTTGGGGGGGCAGCGCCTTCTCCAGTGGGGCCACCAGGTGCCACTTGCATTTATTTACGGCGCATCTATCGTGTGCCGTGCAGGGATGGCGTGTCCACACCCGCAGCCAACTCCCGCCTTCTCCACAGGACCAGGAGTGGGGAAAGGTGGGGATCCCCCGGACTCCGACGTCTTGACCCCCCACCCCGCACCCAACCTCGAACTCCGAGGACGGCAGGCTGCGTCTGCGACCTCCGCATTGCAAAAGGAGTTGGTGGGATGGGCCCAGGGAGCCCGAGGAGGCGGGGCCAGGTTCTTTGGGAGGGGAGTCAAAGGGCGGGGTAGGATAGAAGGGGCGCGGCCCAGAGCCTCGGGCGGGGCCAGGTCGAAGGGGCGGGGCCGGGAGTACGGGGCGGGGCACGGGGCCGGGGCGGGGCCAGGCAGAAGGGGCGGGCACAGCTCCGGGCGGGACCTGGCTCCTGGCTACCCGCCGGGAGGGCGGGAGCCTGGCTGGCCAGCCGGGAGCCGCTGCCGGGACGCAGGACCCGCGGGCTGGGAGCAGAGCCTCGGCAGGTAAGGCACGGCAGCGGGGCGCGGACGGGCGGGGCGCGATCGAGTCTTCCGGGCTGGCCGGAGTCCCCGGGGCCGGGGTCATCTACGTAGGGCGGGCGGGGGGCGGTCAGCTCCAGCTCGCGCCAGGCCTGGCGGCGCCACTGCCCGAGGAAGCGCACGGGCTCGAGGGTGCGCGGGGTGCACCCTGGAGGCCTAGGGGCGGGGGCGAAGGCGTCGCGTCTGTCCCGCGTCCCCCTCGTCCCTCTGGCCTCCGCTTTCCCAGGCCCCTGGGGCTCGCAGACCGCCGCAGGCCCGCATTACACGACCCACACATCCCGGCCTCCGAAGGCCCCGGGCGGGGAATTTGCTTCCACCTCCTCCCGGTAATCCAAACTTTCCTTCCCTCAAGCCGCGCAACGAAGGGTGGAGAAAAGCTGCCTGTTGGAGCTGACTCACACTGAAGTGTGAGTGACTGATAGCCCAGTGGCTCTGGGGGTGTCTGCGACTCTTATTCTGGGGGACAGCGAGTGTCAGAGAGTTGGGGGTCAGGGACAGCTGTCCTTCCACATGTGGGCCGGCCCCTCCCAGCAGCCCGGCTCTTTCCTGCTGCTCTGGGCCTCCGCTTCCCCTGGTGAAGTGCAGACAGTGTTCCCACTGGGAGTGTTGAGGGGGCCTGAGCCCCGCTGCAGAGTCTGGAGCTCACTCCCCCTGCCGCCCCGCTGCACCCTGAGCGCCTCACATCCTCTCTCTGTGCCGCGGTTTGCCCATCTGTCAACACTGATGACGTCCGTGCCTGCTGGTCAGGTCATGCGGAGTAAAGGGCCCCTCCAAGTGACCCTGGCCTGGGGCGGGGTTCCGTGTGGGACCCCCGGGATTGCCGAGTCGAGGACACGCATGTGCTCTTGCTGACGAGGCAGGTAACCAGGCCCTAGCACAGAGGGGCTCAGGAAACGTTACTTGCCGTGATGATGATGTGTAGAATTTTTTCACGACAGTTTGACAGCCAAGGGAGCATGGCAAGTCCTGGAGTCAGCGCAGATTTCCAGGTTTAAGTCTAGCCCAGCATTGACTTCAGTGTAACCCTGGGTCGGCCCTCTGCCCTCTCTGGCCCAGGCTCTGCGAGACCAGAGGAGGGGGCTGGGCTCCATTATCTCCTGGCTCTCCTCCCACTGTGTCCGATATCCAGGGCACCCACGCAGAGGGCCCTCTGGGAGTCAGGGCTCCACTCCAGGTAGACCAGGAGGCCAGGATGGGGGCTCCAAGGTGAGAATTCTGTCAAATTCCCCCTCCCTCCCCGCCCCCCCCCCCCAGCCACCACTCCATTACTTGGCTCTGTTCCCCGTGTTGGGGCACACCCTGGCCAGAGGCAGCAGGCAGAAGGACAGATGGGTAGATGGCCCAGGCTAGTCCCTGTTGGCCATCAGGAAAGAGGGGTGCTGACAGAGGGCCTGGCCTTTCTGGAGAGTCCCTCAGGCCTGCAGAGTCAGGGAGGAGCCCAACAAGGAGGCCAGCCTGGGAGAGATAGGAGGGTGGGCGGCTCCAAACCTCCCTTGGCCCTTCCTGTTCACATGGACAGAGGAAAGTGAGATGCTGAGTCAGCCACCACCATCCCTCCCCTTCCATGGTTGCCTGCAAGCTTGCAGGCCTACATGGGGGAAGCCTGAGGGAGCACAGAGAGACACACAGAGTGGCTGGGTCCTGGCTTTGAATCCGGCTGCCACCATTTACTAGCTGTGTGATCTTGGCCAGGGGGCTTCACACTGCTGAGCCTCAGTTTCCTCATCTGTAAAATGGGGGTAGTGAACCACTTTCTGCCTTATAGGTGGTTTTGAATGTCCAGGGGCTGGTGGTGGCACATGATTGGTGTTCAGTAACTGTGAGCCACTGGGGGTGATTTCCCTGGCCCTCAGGGCTGGAGAGCAGGGATAGCTGGGCCACCTCTGCTTGGGAGTGGGGGTGGGACTGGGCCTGGAGAGATCTGGGGCAAAGGGCAGGCTCCTAGGTCCCTGCCCGCTTGGGTCTCATGGCAAAGGCTAGAGTGTCTTAGGAGTGGCCATGCTCAGGGAACCACCTGGGTCCTCCTGGTTTCTGTCCTTGAAGCTCTATCATGGGACACCAAGGGTCAGTGACTGGCAGGCCCCACTCTCCCCTCATTGGCTGGCTAATAGATGGCCTCAGTAAGGCCTGGGCATGCACATATGTGGTTCTCTAATAATCCCAGGTAGCATGGTCAGCAGTCGGCAGCCTGGCTGAGGGAGGTGGGCGGCAGGTGGCCAGTGAAAGTAGGGTTTGCAATCAGAAGGAGGGCTGTCTGAGCCAGGCGGACAACCATGAAGGTAGGAAGAGACTGAGCCAGAGGCTGGCAGCGGGGAGAGTGGCAGACCAGTTTGACCAGAGTGGCCTGGTGTGCACCGGATGTGGTGAGAGTGTGGATGGGGGCATGGATGAAAGTGCACAGGGGCCTAGGCAGGGAGAGGGGGCTGTCAGGACGCTGGAATCTTACCCACAGGTAGGTGGCCTGTCTCCAAAAGGCCTCTGGATCTCTCCAGTGGCCCTGACCAGTCATCCAAGGGCTGGGGACAGTCCCACATGTGGGCCACTTAAGTCCCAGAGGTGGGGAGGGGGAGCATTCTGGGCTCTTTGTAGCCTCAGGCAGGCAGGCTCAGCAGCGCCCACCTCCTGGTCCTTGCCTGCTGGCCTCCGGGAAGGGGGAAGGGTGTGGGCTCGGTAGCTGAGGCGGGGGCCTGGGGAGGTCGGCCGGGCCTGAGGGGTTGGCAGGGCACTCTCGTGGTGCCTCCTTACCACCCCTGGGCCTAGGCACCGGAGGGCAGCCAGGATGATGCCGAGAGAAATGGAGCTGCCTCTCAGCCACGGCCAGGAGACCTGAGCCTCCTTAGTGATACAAGCCCCTGGCTCTGGGCCACACTGAAGGATTTGGGCTCGGGAGCCAGGCTCCTGAGCTGCCCTTGAACTCCAGGCGCCATCCCAGTGAAGTGCGAAACAAGGCTGGGCCCTCATCAGGGAGAGGGCCTCACGGTGCTTGAGGTCCCCCCACTGCCCAGCTTCTCCCTGGGCAGCAGAACTTCTGAGGTTCCAGCTTTTTTTTTTTTTTGCGGTATGCAGGCCTCTCACTGTTGTGGCCTCTCCCGTTGCGGAGCACAGGCTCCGGACGCGCAGGCTCAGCGGCCATGGCTCACGGGCCCAGCCGCTCCGCGGCATGTGGGATCTTCCCAGACCGGGGCACGAACCCGTGTCCCCTGCATCAGCAGGCGGACTCTCAACCACTGCGCCATCAGGGAAGCCCTGAGGTTCCAGCTTTGGGGCCACCTGCAGTTTAGCCCCTGCCCGTCCCCGTCCCAGGTCATGAACCATGCTGGAACTTGCTGGCAGGACTGGGCTTCTTTCACCCAGTCTCCAGGTCCAGAGGCGACTGATCCTTGGCCCCCGTGGGCTAGGCACAGCGGGTCCCAGTCACTGATCCTTGCCTGCCGGCCTCTGGGAAGGGTGTGGGCTCAGTGGCCGAGACACTGGCTTGGGGAGGTCGGCGGGGCCTGAGGGGTTGGCAGGGCACCCTCCTGGTATCCGTACTCCTTCCCCTGCAGCTGTGCTGCAATTCCGAGAAGTGCTCTCTGCTTCCTTGTGAATCAGATGTTTATTGCATGCTGGCTGCAGTAAACAGGGTAGGGGCGGCCCACTGCCAACCATATTCCAGGCCGCTGGTTGGGGTGTGGGGCGTCTGCCTGCTGGAACCTGCAGAGGCAGGGGAGGTCCCTGTCCCCAGGAGCTGCCAGGCTGACGGGTGAGCGCTCCGAGTTGGCTCCGTGCCTGCTGGGAGGAGGGTGGGCTGCCCCACGGCTGGGGGCTGGGCCGGCCCAGGGAAGGCTTCCCAGGGGCTTCTTGGAGCCAGCACAGCTCCTCCCAGGAAGTAGTCGGGGGCCGCATTCCCAGCACTGGAGCAGCCTGTCCCCTTCAAGTCTCAGTGACTCTCTGGACTTCACGTCCCGCCTTGTGAAATGGGGTTAAAAACAGTTACAACTCATGGTGTCCTCGGAAAAGTTAAATGAGATGCTGCAGAGGAGCCCCCACTGTGGGATCTGGAGCCCTGTCCCAGGCTGGGGCCTCCCTGCCCTTGACCCTGCAGCTCCATTTGGGGGATTTCCTCTAGCCTTGCCCAAGGGGATGTTGTAATCTGGCAACATTGCTCTGTGGCATTAGAGAGCTCTGTGTCCTCATACCCCGGCTGCCCCTGTGGCCCCAGCCCTCACTGCTGGATGCCCCCTGCAAGGTGATGTGGGGTCAGGGGTCGACCTAGGGGCCTGGAATACCAGGGTAGGCCTTGGCTTGACCCCAAAGCCTTGGGAGCCAGGGGCAGCACCCACAGTCCACTTAGGGCCCTGGCTGGGCGCCTGGGCCCGTGCCACCCCACTCCGAGCTCCACTCCTGGGGCAGCTCTCCCTGCCTAGGCCCCTGTGCCCTTCAGAAAGCTGCTGCCCCCAGACCTCTGCTCCTCTCGTTCATGCTGGGTGCCCTGTGTACCAAGCCCAGGGCCAGGCGTGGATAGGGAGCAGCTCAGCCTGTCTGGCCCACCCTGCCACTCTCTCCCTCGGAAGCAGTTTAATAAAAGGCATAAGTGTCTGTCCTGCTTGGTGCTCAGGGACCCTCCCTGGCCCCTGCCCCTGCTTCCCGGAGCTAGGTGCCTTCTACAAGCCCCAGCCCGTTCCCTGGTCACCTTGTGTACCTATCTGCTTCTCCCTGCCCAACCGGGGACTTATGAAGGACAGGGACACAATTGAGTGCCCTTGCCCAGCGGTGCCCATGTGGGTCTGGCCCAGAAGAGGGACGACCCCCTGTAGAGCATCCCAGGAGCTCCCAGAGACCTGAAGCCCGGCGTGTTTACCTCCTGCTTCCACATCAGAGACACAGGTGCCCCGTTATCCTGGAAGGAGTCCGCCGCCCGGCTGGTGACGTTTCCAATCAGATCACAGTGGGTAGTTGTGCTCTGGCCTTGTGTGAACCCCTCCAGGTTTCTATCACGGCCCCAGGCCGTGGGCTGCAGCAGCCACAGCCCTTAATAGTCACCACTGAGGTCACCTGGTCTCAGGGGCCCCAGCAGTGGTTCAGACGGGGAGACAGGCGGGGAGTCTGGGGCGCTCCACCCTAAGTGGAAGCCGTTCCTTTCTCCGTGGCTGTTCTTTCCTAGAGACACATGTTGGGGCCAAGATTGGGGTCAGCCTGAACTCCCCTGACCCACCGGCCACTGCGGAGACCTGGTCTGTGGGTCCCAGAGACCCCGTGCCCCAGATGGGGCCTGGCAAGATTAGATCTGCCACCAGTAGGAGAGTGGTGGGGAAGGAGCCAGAAAAGCGGGCCGGGAGCCCTGCGTGGACAGGTGGGAGGGGGAGGGAGGTCTGCCAGGAAACTCACCTTGTCTCCTGAGGAATGTCCTCCGTAACCCCAGCTGCTTCCTCTCCTCCTATTTGAGGCCAGAAAAGGAAGACCCTTTCTCAAGGGGCAGCTGGCACAGAGCCGCTGGGTCCCCTGATGGCCAGGCAGACACAGTGCTGGGGGCCGGGCCCTGGCAGGCAGGTCAGTGATCAGCTGGTGGGTTTGACCACGGTAGGCAGAGGACGGAGTGACCGCGCCCCCTGCCCTTCAGCACAGGACGAGAGGCGGCTTCCCATTGCCATCGCCATCTGGCCCGAGACCTCTAGGAGCGCAGGGTGGCCGTCGGGTGCTGGGCGGGATCCATGGTGGTGCCCGGCTGTGAGCTGGATGCACGAGAGGGCCTCAGAGCCCCCAGGGTCAGCGCCAGGCCACTACAGCCTCCCTGCTGACCCACCCAGATCTGGGCGGGGCCGAAGGCACTTGGGGATAGAGCCTCAGCCTCCCACAGGAGGTATCACCACCACGTACCCCTACAGCCCCCACCTCGGGAGCTTGTCGATGCTGCGCTGCAGCCCCACTAAGCAGCCGGACCCTACGAAGTCCTCCCCCAAACCCCCACCTCCCGACTTCTCCGGAAGCTCACCCAGGGGGAAGGATATGCTGCTCCAGGGGACCCCACCCTGGCACTTTGCTGCACCAGGGCTGGGGCCCCCAGTGCCGGCTCCTTGCCACACAGGGGAGCTGCTCAGGGGTGGGCCACGGGGGCAGGAGACTCTGGAATCACTTCCCTTCGGGGCCTCACCAGGACCCAGCCTAATTTGGTTCCAGACCTTGGGCTGCAGCTGCCAGAGGAGGCCGATGCCGGGTCCTTCTGTCAGAGGAGGTGTGCCGGGCCTGAGGGTGGGGTAAGGGGGAGCCCCAGGCTGCGCTCAGGGCCCGGGTTCTGGCCCAGCTGGGCCTCAGCGCCGGTGGCCCTGGTGTCCACTTGTTATAAAATGGAGTGAGGCATGGAGCCCATCCCTGAGTTGCCCAGACATCCTGGGGTTCCTGGGCACCAGCCTTGGAAGGTTTGCCACCTGGGACGGGAGCTCTCTGAGATCAGCCTTCCGTTCTCTCGAGAATGTGACTAGGAGGGTGAAGTTCTGTGGCCAGTGGTGGCCGTGCCTGCTCTGGGGCAGGAAGTCGCGGGGGAAGGAAGAGCGTTGAGAACGAGATCCCCCGCACACACACAGGACCTAGGAGGCCCCAAGCCCAAGGTTCCTGCCAGCCGGGCACCAACAGGAAGTTGTTCCAGAGTGAGGCCTTGGGAAGCAGGAGGGGATGGCCCCACCCCAGTGGCCTCCGTGTTGATGCCCCTGCCGCCTGGAGGACCCGCGGGGGCCCCCCCCACAGGCAGCCCCAGGCCCAGCCCTGCAGAGGCAGCAGGCATCTTCTCGCCCTGCAGGGGGGCGGCCCCCAAGAATGGTGTAGGAGGTGCCATTTGGGGTAGGGCCTTCTTGGGTTGGAAGCAGGAAGGGGGCAGGAGGGGCCAGGCTGAGAGGTCAGGCATGGGAGGGTTTTTTTATAAGTTTACTTATTTATAAATTTTTAAATTTATTCTGGGCTGCATTGGGTCTCCGTTGCTGTGCACGAGGGTTTCTCTAGTTGTGGCGAGCGGGGGCTACTCTTTGTTGCAGTGCGGGGGCTTATTGCGGTGGCTTCTCTTGCCACCGGAGCACGGGCTCTAGGTGCACAGCTTTCAGTAGTTGTGAGACGTGGGCTCAGTAGTTGTGGCTTGCGGGCTCAGTAGTTGTGGCTCGCGGGCTCTAGAGCGCAGGCTCAGTAGTTGTGGCGTGTGGGCTCAGTAGTGGTGGCTCACGGGCTCTAGAGCGCAGGCTCAGTCAGTAGTTGTGGCACACGGGCTTAGCTGCTCTGCGGCATGTGGGATCTTCCTGAACCAGGGCTCGAACCCGTGTCCCCTGCATTGGCAGGAGGATTCTTAACCACTGTGCCTCCAGGGAAGCCCCCGTGGGAGGGTTTTGAGCAGGGGCTGGTTTGTGGTTTGAAAGCTCACTCTGGGGTCTTAAGACTGCCTTCTGCCCCCCACCGCACATACCGCACCGCAGCAGGGGCTGTAGGAGCTTGGGCAAAAGCAGGTGAATTGGACCTGCAGGAGGGCTAGGTGTGCCGTGGGCGCAGGGGTTCAGCTGACCAGGGTGGAGTCAGTGACTCTCGCTGAGGGGCCGCCAGGGCCGGGGGAAGGCAGACGTCGGGTAGCACCCGGCTCTGGTCGTACTGCCTCTGCCCTCCGTCCCCCGCACACCCAGTCCTCATTGCTGGCTTTTCTGGCGAGAGTGGTGTGACCCCATGGCTGTCTCCCTGGGGAGGGGAGGGTGTCCCTATAGCACCACCGAGCCGTGCCCCTCCCCCCCCCGGTGCAGGCGTCCCCCACCCGGTGGCAGGTCCCCAGCCAGGAGGAGGCCTTAGCGGCTGGCACTCGGGAGCTTGACCCCTGGCTCTGCTGACCGTCAGAAGCCACCTTGCCTCTGGGAGGCTTAGTTAGGCTGAGGGTTAGATGAGAGCGTTTGCCTTGTCCACAGGGGCCCCGCGGGCGCTTTGCCTGTGGGATCTGGGGACGCTTTCTAAGGCTGCTGTGCCAGTGGAAGGGGTGGGCCTGGAGGAAGGGAGCGGGGGGATGGGCCTCAGCAGGGGCCCTCTCCTCCAGCCCTGCACTGGGCTCTGAGGTCCCTGAGGGCACCACTCCCCAGCCTGACTGTGGGGCATCAGGGTGTCCCGGGGTGACCTCAGTTTGCAGGGTGGGGACAGCACGAGGCGGTCAGGGAAGGCGGTCAGGGAAGGCGTGCGAGCCGTCCTTCATCGTGGCTGAGCACCAACGGGGTGACGGCCTTGAACCTGAGACTGAGCCCAGTTGCCTTTGAGAGTTGCCTCCCAGCTGTGGCTGGGACAGTGGCTCAGAGAGAGGGGCCGGGGCGCAGCATCCTGCAGGACCACCGGCCTTGGGAGGATGGCAGCGTGGCTGGATGGAGACAGCCCTCCCCCACCCCCTCCTGTCCCCTGTCCTGTCTGTCAAGGCTGCCCAAGAGGGGCAGGAGAGCTGGGGCTGGGCCCCTTTCCCGCCATCCTGGGCCCACCGCCAGACCCTTCTCCTCACTGGGCCTCTGAACAATGGGGCAGTGTGAGGGTGCCTGGGAACAGTCAGGCCAGCCAGGCCCCCTGTGGGCCCAGCTGAGGGGCTCGGAGGGGAGCCAGGGCTGTGAGTCATCCATCCAGCGCCCGGCCCAGGGCTCCCAGGCTGAGGAGGAACAGCGTTCTCGGGTCCCCACACCGCATGGGGAGCCGGCTTGCTCCTCCTTCCATCTTTTGCCCCCCCCCCCAAGTCCGTGCCTCTTCCCGTGGCCTCTCTCTGGCTCCCTCCCTTCTGGGTGTGTCTCTGTCCCCCTGCCTCTGTCCAGCCAGAGACCCAGGCCTGGGAGTGGCTGCGGCCTGCTCCCCCAGCCCCCATCCACGGCAGCCCGGCGGAGGGGCTGCCCCGTCACAGGGCGCCCCCCCCCAAGCCTGCGGGGAACCCCAGGAAGTAGCCAGTGAGAGGGCAAGACCCTCCTGAGGCCAACTTAAAATTGACCGAGGAATAAAAGGTGAGCAAAAGCAGAAACAATGCAATAAAATAAAAAACTCAGGGGCTTCCCTGGTGGCGCAGTGGTAGAGAGTACGCCTGCTGATGCAGGGGACACGGGTTCGTGCCCTGGTCCGGGAAGATCCCACATGCCGTGGAGCGGCTGGGCCTGTGAGCCATGGCCGCTGAGCCTGCGCGTCCGGAGCCTGTGTTCCGCAACAGGAGAGGCCACAACAGTGAGAGGCCCGTGTACCGCAAAAAAAAAATTAATTAAAAAAATATATATATATAAAAATAGAAAACTCAGAGAGTGAAGGTTAATCTACAGCGTCAAAGAAAAAAATGTTTGAAAACAGCCTAAAAATATTAACATTAGGGGGACTTCCCTGGTGGTTCAGTGGTTAAGACTCTGCGCTTCCACCGCAGGGGGTGCGGGGTTCACTCCCTGGTCCGGGAGCTAAGATCCTGCAGGCCGTGCGGCCAAGAAAAAAATGAACATTAGTGATAAAAGGATAAAAATAAACGGATTAAAACTGAAGAGACACCAAACCCTAAATTGCTGAAGTGAGAAGAAGGAAGGAAGGGACCTTGTGGTATGGACTTGGACTTGACGGGCTCCAGCCTGTGGCAGGGTGGGCAGGAGACCAAAATACTGCTGGACAATTGGTGAACCAGGTTCCTAGGTGAGTGAGTGGTCCAGGGACCCCCAGAGGTATATGGAGCAGCTGAGATGCGGGGCCACACCTCATGCCCCTGGGTCCTGATGCCCTTTGTCCTGTCCTGACCCGGGAGCCCTGACTTGGTGAAATGCTGTAAGGTACTCAGGAATTTTCTGGTTCCTGTGGTCTGAGGGAGGCCACCATGGCACGAAAGATCCTAAAGAGATGAGTAAAAGAACAGATGCTACTGGTGTCAAGGTCAGTGCCCCTGGTGGCCTACGCTGGGACGCCCCAGCTGGTGGTTGCCAGTGTGGAGGGCTCGTACAGCTTCCCTGGCCTGGCACCGGCGGACAGCAAGTGTCCCTGCAGCGTGCCTGTCAGGGCCAGCCTCTGGCCTCCACCCTCGGCTCCTGCAAGGAGCAGTGGGGCCAGGTCTCTCTGGATACCTCCTCTCTCCCCAACCCCAGGCCCTTTGCACAAGCTCTTTGCTACTCAAGACACTTTCCGTGTAACCTTCTTGCTTGGCTATGGCGTGCGGACGCTGCCTGATGTGTCACCCCATCTGGGTGGAAGCGTTGTCACAAGCATGTGAGTCAGAGGTGGCTGCCTCCCCAGCAGATCGGGAGCCCAGCTTGGATCCGGGGGTGAAGGGTGCGGCGTTTGCTGACAGGTGGCGATGCCCTGATGGCCTCCCTCTGTCCCAGCACCGGGGACAGCGGTGAACAGGGCTCAGGGTGGGGGCTTGTGGCCGGGACAGTCTCCTGACGAGCTCCCCCTGGGCTCCGGAGATACGTGTAAAACAGAAGCAGACTCTGAATTCACGAGGACAGGCTGGCATGTGCCGCATCCCCAGCCCCGTGTGCCCCAGCCTTCTGGCCGGAGCCTGGAGCCCTCCTCTGGGCTGCTGGGTTCTCTGCCGGGTGGGAGCTGGCATCCTTCCTGACAGTAGGCCCTGGGGCTCCTCCTCATGCCCCTGAGACCCAGACTTGGTGGGAAGTGTCAGGCTGCATGTGGCGGGTGAAGTGGCCCTGGCTCTGGGCCACATGGGTGGTGCTGGCTGTGTGGCCACTGCTGCAGCCCGCTCAGCCTCAGCTTCCTCATCGGGAGAGCAGGAGACGGGCCGCCGGGGACTGAGTGGGCCATGGGGGCTGACGGCTCGGCACTGGGCGGACATTCCTGGAGGGTGCCCCCGGCCCTGGCGCACTGACTTGGCCCTCCTGTCACGAGAGGTGGACCGTAGACAGGAAAGTACCCCCAGCCTTTGTGACCCCCCTGCCTTGGCTTCAGCAAGTGGGGACGTGGCCCCACAGGATGTGACATGTACATGTGTCCCCAGGAGGGTCTGGCTGGTGGTAGCCTGTGCTCCTGAGGCCTGGGGCTGCTGTCGGGGCCCAGACCCTCCACTGAGGGCCAGGCTCTGGAGTGCTGAGGGAGGCACGGTGACGTGACCCAAGGAGCACGCACGGTGGCCGCTGGGAAGACGGTGGAGCGGGCTGGGTTTGGGGAAGTCCTGCCGTCTGCGTGTTCCTCGTCTGCCAGGAGTGACCTCAGAGGAGACGGTCTGTCCCCTTCTGGGCGACCTGACAACGGGGCTCTGCAGATTCCAGCCCAGCCACACCCCCTTGGCCCCTGGAGGGTGGGCAGCAGTGTCGGGCAGCCTGGTCTGCCTGGGGCTCAGCCCACCGGGTGCTCGGGGTGTGAGGGTGCGTTGTCCAGGCCCTACACCTGCCTTGCCGGTGCCTGCTGGTCGCTTTGTGGACAAGGACAGTGAGACTGGGAGAGGTCAAGCGCCTGGCCGAGGTCACTCCCGGGGTGTGCAGGCCTTGCTCGTGGGTGGCAGAGCCCCCGCACTAGGCATTGTCACTGCAGCCAGAGGCCCCCCCAGGGACAGAGCAGTGGGGGTCTTAGGGAGAGATGAACAGTTTCATTCAGTGAACGAGCTCCGTGATGGGACCCCATGTGGAGTCGGGAGTGTCCAGCTAAGGAGGTGGGATCTGTTCATGCTGGGGACACTGCAGGGGACAGACACAAGGAGTGGCTGTCATGTCACCCCCCATCGAGCTGTATCGAAGAAGGGTCAGAAAGTCAACAGACAGGCTGAAAATGCCGCAGTCAGTGTGGCCCTGCACGTGGGCGGAGCCTACGCAGGAGAAGGGCAGGGGCTGTGTGTGCAGGTAGTGGGTCTGGACGTGGGGCGGAGGTGGCAGGGGTGGGACCAAGGGGAAGGGAGATGTCGCTCCAGGCTGAGCACAGCACTGGGCAAAGGTATCCGTCACCTTCAGGTGGAATTTTCAACCCTGCAAGCCTGGCTCAGATGGGGCCAGTGGTGAGCAAGGAGGCGGGAATACTCGGGGCTCCAGACCCACGGGGGCAGGATAGGAAGGTGTCGCCTGGCTTTGTGCAGGGGAGGTTCAGGAGAGCGCTCTCCCTTCCTGACGCGACGGTGATGACGGCGTGGCCCACGGAATCCCTGGAGTCACCCTGACCCCCAGCCATGCCCGGTGGCCCTCAGGACAGCCCCGCACAGGAGCTGTGGGCCTCAAGGTTAGGACTGAGCCCATCCTGTCCCCAAGGAAGCCTGAGCCATCACCACCGCGCCGTCCTGCCTAGCGAGGTCCCATGGTGGAGCAGCCCCGTCCTGACGGGCGGGGCTGGGAACCTGTGGTGCCTGCTGGCTGTGATGCGCAGCAGTGAGCCTCCGCGGGCAGGCGAGGGGCCAGGAACACGGGGGCGGACCTGGCCCACACGTCAGCACTCTGGAGAGCTTTTTCCTCAAGCAATTAAAAAGTGGAAACTTGTCAGTGTCATGATGAACTGAAGTGTGAATCCTGAAACGCCTCTGCTGGCTTGTGGTTTGAGACAAGAGAGTGACGATGCTAACCTATGCTTCCCCCGGACCGACCTCTGCCCACCATGGCCATATCCAAGGACAGGGACCCTGGGCCTGGAGCCCCTGCCCAGCCATCCTCCCTCCCACCCACGTGCTGCTCCTTCCTGGCCAGGCCCCGAGCTCCCTCCTCCCCAGGGCTCTGCTGAGTGTGTCCCGCACCTGGTGTGCGGTGCGCAGCAGCCCCGACTCTTTGAGGGGCCCCAGCTCTGCTCCCCAGGCTAATCCAGCCCTCGACCCCAGCCCTTGAGAGATGCTGCTCAGTTTGGGAATGTTTGCTAGAGGCAGAGACGCCAGGCCTGGAGAGGAGGGCCCCAACTTGCTACGGGGCGGGGTGGGGGGCATCCAGGGATACGTGGGCTCTACGAGTCCTCTATGGGGACAGAGCTCGAGGGCCGAGGGCCCCAGAGTAGAAACCCCATTTGGCCACCACCCTCTGAAGCCCAGGCTCCATGTGGGCAGCTGTGCATGTGGGCCTCTTTCTGCACTTCCCCTAATTCCCTTTGCCGCCGACACGGGAGTGGCTGGACTGCCTCTCGCCTCCACCCTGGGTAGCCCTGAGAAGCCCCTGGGGGCCTCCTAGACCCCAGCACACTGCTGTCTTCGGGGGATGCTGGCCTGTTCTCTGTTTTGCAATGAGCAGACTCCAGTGCTCACCCAGTGCTGGCTGGCGGCTTACCTCACTAGGCGGTGGGGGGGTCCTGGGCCATGGGACTTTGCCACAGCCACTGGGCGTCAGTTCTTGGTGGGGGTCAGATTAGTGCTTCACTCTGGCTCTGAGGGCCAGGCATGTGCTTGCATAGCCACGTCAGGGGTATGGCTGTGTGTGTAGATGTGACGCTGGACCCATCTGTCTACCCATCCATCGGGCTCTTGGCCCCTTCTGTGGGCCAGGCACCGGGCTCCGGGGCTTCAGTGGGACCCAGGCCCATGGGGAGTGCTAGGGATGCAAACACATGTGACACCCTGGTGGGCAAGGCTGTGCCACTGACTTGGAGATTGCAGAGGAGGGGGTGAGGTTCTAGATGGTTCTGTTTTCAGAGGATGAGGGAGCATTTGTTGGAGAGGATATAGTTTCCAGGTGGAGACGATTGCGCATACTCAGGGTGGGGCACGGTGGTCCTGTGTGACAGGCCCAGAGTCGAGGGCTCAGGGCAGCAAGCAGGGGCCAGACCCCATACACTCAGCCAGGGAACCAGCCTGGCCTCTGCTTCGTGGTGGAAATGGCTGGACAGAGCCAAGGAAGGGCTGGCCAGGGGTGGGAACCAGGGTCCGGAGGTGGGCCCAGCAAGTCTGGTGGGTGTAGGCTGGGTGTGGCCTCCGACCCCGTGCACGGGAAGGGTGGGAGGTGGTGAGGCTGTGGAAACCCGCTCAGATTTACCCTATCCAGCTGGATGCCTCACACAGAGCGAGCCTCGCCCTGCTGGCACGCCCAGGACTTCAAACTGACTGTGAATTCATCCAGGGGAAGAACTTCATCCAGGGGAAGAACTTCAGCCAGTCCCCGTGTAAAATAGTTTCCCACGCTGCCCTAACAAAGTACCACAAGCTGCGGGCTGAAAAAAACAGCAATTTATTCTCACAGTCCTGGGGCCAGACTCCAAAATCAAGGTGTCAGCAGGGCCACGCTCCCACGGGAGGCTCCAGGGGAGAATCCTTCCTTCCTCCCTTGTCTTCCAGCCTCTAGTGGCTGCCTGCAGCCCTCAGCTTCCTTGGTTTATGGCCACATCACTCCAATCTCTGCTTCTGTCTTCACATCACCTTCTCCTCTGTGTCTTTTCTCTCTCTCTTTTAATTTTTTTTATTTTATAATTTTTTTTTTTTTGCGGTATGCGGGCCTCTCACTGCTGTGGCCTCTCCCGTTGCGGAGCACAGGCTCCGGACGCGCAGGCTCAGCGGCCACGGCTCACGGGCCCAGCCGCTCCGCGGCATGTGGGATCTTCCCGGACCGGGGCACGAACCCGTGTCCCCTGCATCGGCAGGCGGACTGTCAACCACTGCGCCACCAGGGAAGCCCTCTCTTTTTATTTTTAAGTTTAAGGCACACAGCATGATGGTTGATTTGCATATACTGTGAGATGATTCCCACAATAGGGTTGAGCTAACATCCACCTTCTTATACAGAGACAATAAAAAGAAAAGAAAAAAGGGAAAAAAATGTTTCCTTGTGATGAGAACTCTTAGGATTTACTTTCTTTACAACTTTCCTGCACATCATACAGCACTGTTGGCTACAGTCACCGTGTTGCAATTCCACCCCCAGGACCTATTTATTTCATAACTGGAAGCTTGTACCTTTTGACCACCTTCCTGCAATTCCACCCTCCGCCTCTGGTAACCGCAAGTCTGATCTCTTTTTCCGGGTTTTTTTTCCCCCTTCTCTTTTGTCTGTTATAAGGATGCTTGTTGTTGGATTTAGGGCCCATGGTAAGATCCTTAATTACATATGCAAAGATCTTTTTTCCGAATAAGGTCATGGTCATAGTTCCCAGGGTCTAGGACTTGGACATATGTCTCTGGGGGCCCCCACTCAGCCCACTACACTGGGTGGCGTGACCAGGACCCTGCCCTCTATGCCACCCGCTCCCTCTGCCCAGCTGGATGGCACCCAGGACCAAATACCCGGGAATCCTTGCAGCCCTGCGCAGGAAGGCAGCTTACAGCACCTGTGCAGAGAGGAGTGAGGCTCAGACAGGGGAAAGGCTGGTGGCCCTGGCCCCGGAGGGTGGGGACTAAGTAGGTGGGTGGCTGTGGGTGGCCTTGGGCCCTTCCTTTGTGAGGGACTGATGCAAAGCGTCTTATTTTGAGAGCTTGAGGTTTTCACACGAATGGAGGTGCCAGCCACCCTTCCCCGGCCCCAGGGCCCTCCCTGAGCCTGGCAGGCCCTCCTTGGCATGAAGGTGACAGGTGGGCACTGGACTGGGCACAGGGCTCTGGGAGACTGCGGGAGACACCGGGCTGGGGTTCTCAGGGACGTGGTTCCAGTCCCCACACCTCTGTTCCCTGACCATTGGCCCGGCCAGTGCCATGCTCTTTGAACCCTAGCATCCCCAGGGTCACCGCAGGTGAGTGGGCTGTGAGCATCAGGGTGGGGCAGGCTCCATGGCCTGCTGCAGAGGTGGTGGGCATTTGCCTGGGCTTTTGCCTGGCTCCAGGGCAGGCTGAGGACCCCTGGAACCCAGAAGGCTCTCCCTTCCACTTTTTCAGGCCGACTCTTGGCCCCTGCCCCGCCGCTGTCTAGTCCCACCCACCCTGCTAAGTGTGCTGCGTCCAGCATGGTGGGTGGTCCGCAAGCCTGGAACTTAGAGGCAGCGCCCTGGGAGCTGGGGGAGGAGCTGCAAGTTGGGGAGGGTTGGGTGGAAGACCAGAGCTGCTGAGGGCAGGGGCCCCAGCCCCACACATCTTGCTGCTTGGGGGCTGGTTATTCTCAGCACAGTGTGAAAGGTCGTGGAGCTCCCACTATTGAAGGAGGGACCCTGAATGTCCTCTGTTTGAGGAATGTGAATCGCTGCGTTATTTGTTGCAGGGATGAAATGCTGCCTCGGGAGATGGGAGGGCACAGGGAGGAACAGAGGCCTGGAGTGGCGGGGCCTTCAGAGGTCGCAAAGCAACCCGGGGAATCCTGACCTCAGACTCCCAGAGGGAGTAGGGCTGGGGAAGGAGTCGACGCAGGTCTGACTTCCACGGAGACCCCTGTTCCTCTGCTCGGGCGTGACTGCCCCTAGGCCTCTTAGTGCTGAGCCGGGGCTCCAGCGGGTGTGGCCCTCTGCCTACTCTGCCTCTGCTGTGGATAGTACTTGGTGGCCCTCCTGGGGCAGGGGCAAGGGGAGGCTGTGGCTCCTAGACCCCAGGCCTCCTGATCCATCCTTCTGTCTCTCCAGTGAGGGATGGGATGTCCCAGTGAGAGCCTGGCGGCCTCCCGTTTCGGGCAGTTCTCATCTGCAGGCCTGTGCCCACACCCTCCCCCTCCCCCCCTGCCGCCCGCCCCCCCAGCCTCCCCCCGGCTGCCCGGACTTTGACTTCCTCAGGCCACCCCTGCCCCAGCAAACTCCTTCTCAGTCAAACCTGGCCCCTCGTCTGGAGGCCTCCCCTGATCCAGTGCCTGCTGGGCACCTCCTCTGGACTTCACGGCCCCTTGAAGCCCCTGCCCCGTCCCAGAACTGCTCCACTGGCTTGTCCTGGCTGCCCAAGCCCCAGGGGCTCCTAACCTGCTATTTTATCTCAACCCTCAGCACTGATGAAGAAACTAAGGCTCAGAGAGGCTAGGTCAGTAGCTTGAGGCCCACAGTTGGCAGAGGATAGAGGTGGGCGGGATGCCCAGCTGAGTCTGACTGGGAGCCCTCTCCCCACTCTGGGCAGGCTGCGAAGGGGAAGGGCAGGGGGCCCCACTGAACCTCCCCATTGCCACCACCCGTCCATCTGTTGTGGTCAGCTTTCTCCTGAAGGCATGGCCTGCCCACTGCCACCGAGGGCACTGAGGCTGCGGAGGCCAGGGTCCCGCCCTGAGGACAGCTCGTACACAACAGCCCCATCCTCCAGGAGATAGCAGGTAGTCTCACACCCCAGACTGGCCCCCGGGTGGTGCAGGGACCTTGGCAGGGGTCTGGGGCTGTGCACACATTGGGAGATGGAGGCCCCCCAGCCAGGGCCGGCCTCCCTCAGGCCCCGACACACAGGGATGCAGGCTGACTAGGCACTGGCCCAGCTGGCTGTGGGGCTATGCCCTGGTAAACCTGGCGGGCAGGACGAGGCCTTTGCAACGCCCGTAGTCTGCGGCCTGTGTCACCCTCAAATCCTGCCGTGGCGTGGCCCCAAAGCACTCCTTCCTCCAGCTGGTCTTGTCCTCCCTGGGCGAGGTGTGACCTTGAGACCCAAGCTCGGGGGAGGAGAGGCAGGGGGCCTGGGGGCTCAGCACCGAGCAGCCTGGGCTTGAATCCCTGCTCCCAGCTTCCTGGCTGTGGACCCGGGCGGGGGAGGAAGCCCGGCTTGGTGGGGCAGAGCAGGCTTGGGAGGGACCCGGTCAGGGACCAGGGAGTGACAGGACTGTGCTTTGCCACTGGGGCTGTAAGTGCTTTCTAGCCAGCCAGGTGTTCACAGAGGCAGCAGAGAGTGGCGATCACTGCTCTGTCACAGCAGCTGTGTCACAGAGGCTGTGCCTGGCATGGGGGGATGGGGTGGGGCAGAAGGCTTGGGGGACGGAGGGAAGGTGACGGGCCGACGCCTGGGCCCAGGCTCGGAACCCATCCCTTGGTCCCTTGGTGTCAAAGGGCAGAGAGGTGGCCACCTTGAAACGCAGAAGGCTCTGGTGCCAGAGGCACAGCTGCGCCGTGTAGCCTCGGAAGGCAGAACTGGGCAGCGGCGCCCGTGGTGGTGGTGGGAGCACGCCCGGGTAGTAGTGAGCTCCCCGTGTGGGGCATAAGCACCAACTTCTTGTGTGGCTGTCCCTGGGGTCAGGGAGGCCAGGCCTGGCGCCCTGGGCTTTGGGGCTTCAGCGATTTGCTGGGAAGAAGTCAAACGTACGGAGGTGGCCCTGGGGGGGACCGGCAGGGAGCTGCCTCCCGGGGGCATAGCTGGCCTCATCCCGGGGCCTGGCGAGCTGTGGTCTCTGGCCACAGTGGGCGTGGCCCAAAGCCAGCAGGCCACACGGCACTGACTGGGCACAGCGCTGGGCCTCAGGACCTCAAAGGGTGGAAGGCAGGAAGTTCTGGCTACCCGGGGCTGCCCAGGGGCCCGGCAACAGGAAGCCCTGGGCGGGGAGGAAGCCCTGGAGGCCACGGGCCCCAGATGCAGCAGGCGGCTGTCAGCAGGAGGCTCCGCGGGCGTAGCCGGCCCAGCACTCTGGGCTGCGCGGGGCACCGCGCCTGCCTAGGGGAGGCCGGCTGAAGCCCCGCCTCGTGGCCCCTGAGCCACATGGCCTTCCTGGGCCCCAGGACACCTGCCCCCAAGCCGTCGCCAGGCAGGAAGACAGTCATGTGCTGGGTCAGTGCCACCAGGTCAGCAGGGCGGTCCTGGGGCTGGGGGGCTCGGGAGGTGGTGCCGGCCCAGCACCTGTAGAGCCGCTCAGGGAGTCCCCGTGACGAGTCAGAACCCCCCTCAACGGGGCCCGCGGTGGGGCGCACAGGACGCTGGCCCTGGGCCGCGGAGAGGAGAGCCCTCAGCTGGACGGGGCAAGTGGGAGCCCAGAGAGGACAACCCCGCCCCCTGGTCATGTGCTGCCCTGCCTGGGTGGCCTTGGCGTTTGGGTCCTGGGTGCACACATTGTGTGTGTGCGTGTGTGAGTGTGATGATGTGTCAGCGTGACCGTGCCTGCACTGCGGGGACACGGAGAGCTGTGTGAGCTCCCACTGCCTGCCTGCCCTGGGAGCGCAGTGCTGGGGGGCCTGGCAGGGAGCCGAAGAGCCTCAGGGTCTCAGGGACCCCAGCCCAGGTCGTGCCTCCCTCCCTCCCTCTGGCATGGCTCGTCACTGGCCTTCACTGGAGATTTTTGGTTTTCATTCTTTTATGGAGAAAGATTCTGGGAAGAGGAAGGGGGAGGAGAAACTGAAAGGAGAGACGGAACCAAGAGGCGCTGCGGCCCCGCCCCTCCAGCGCCACCTAGCGCCCGCTCTGTGCCGGGCGGGACAGGCTGAGCGCTCCACTCTTCACTGGCTGTGTGACTTCTGAGTTATTCAGCTTCTCCGAGCCTTGGTGTGTTCATCAGTGTCGTGGGGGTGACACAGGTTCACACGTCAGGGGGTGTTAGGATGGTGACGTGGGGTGGTCCTCGAGAAGCACAGAGTCTGGTCCCCACGGTGAGTGCCCGGTGCGCTCCATGCGAGTTGACGACTTGCTGAGCTTGTTCATTACTGTCCTAGTCTGTGAGATGGAGGTAAAGCAACGCCTGTGGGGTTTAATGAGCTGTCGAGTCAGACTTGGCTCTGCACCAGTGCAGGGCTGCGGGGTAGTGATGATTACTCTGACCTGTGCCCAAGCTGCCTGCCCAGGGCACTGGGGCCACCCATGAAAGGTCCTGCTAGCCCCTGGAGGCTGTGTGTGTGTGTGTGTGTGTGTGTGTGTGTGTGAATATACACGTGAGTCAGTGTGTGTGTATGAGTACATTTGAGTGCAAGCAGGCATGTGTGAAAATGAGTGCATGTATAAGAATGAATGTGAGCGTGTACATGTGCGATGAGTGTGTGCATACGTATGCGTGTGAGCCTGTGTGAGCGAGTACATGGGTATGTGCGAGTGCATGTGTGTACGTGTGCACGTATGATTATATGCAGGTGGGTATGTGAGAGTGTGTCTTCGGGCGCGAGTGGATAAGCGTGCATGCAGGCCTGTGACGAATGAGTGTGTGCATAGGTGTGAGTGAGTGCACTGGGGGACCTGGTCTCTTCTCCCTCGGGGCTGGGACCCCCCAGACCCTCCTCACCCTGCAGCTCCCACACATGGGCGGCCTGGTCACCACTGACGGAACCCCGACCCTGTGGTCCCACGAGGTGCCAGCTCCCTCACCACAGCCGAGACCGCACCTGCGGGTGCAGGAGAGGAGAGCCGAGGGAACCCTGCCCTCCAGCGCCTTCCTCATGCACCTTCCAGGCAACCTGGTGCACAGGCTCACACCGGTACACACGCGTGTGCACACACAGAACCTTCTGCCTTCGGGCCGTGCGGCTCATACACACATCCTGTCTGGGTGCACCGTGTGTGACAATGACCGAGTGTGCGGAGCCACGGCTCCTGTGTGGGCCTGTGCAGGGGATGTGACCACACGCCCCAGAGGCTCGCAGCTCCAAGGCAGATGGAAGCCACAGAGCCTGCGCTTCCTGGAGACCAACGGAGCTGTCTCTCTCTGTGGGAAAGAGCAGCTTTCTCCGGCCTGTTCTGCCCTCACCCCTACAGCCTCGGGCCTTGGGTCACACAGACCAATCGCAGCTGGGAGAGAAGGTGGGGGTGGGCACGGAGCAGAGACTGGGGAGCGTGCCTAGCACTGTGTTCCTGGGCAGGTCCCAACCCAGCTCACCCAGTGGTGCAGGGCAGGGCCGGGCGGCCAGAGGATATCCGGCCATCAGGATGAGCTTCCCCTTCGATGGTCCATTTTCTGGAGAAGGGCGGTGGATGTCTGTTCCTGAAGCAGGGACATTCGCAGGGGAGGTGAAGGTGGAACACGACCAGGCCTGCTACAACCCACCTTCCCCACCCAAGGTCAGCCCGTGGACACCCAAGAGCCCGCCTCCTGCCCGCAGAGGGACGGAGGCTAGGTGAGACTGAGCCCCTCACAGGCCTGCACCTGCCTGGCCACCGAGCTGACCAGGGTGGGACCGCGCGCCACCCCGGCTCCTTCCCCATGCTCGCTCAGGTGTGGAGCCAGGACGAGGGGTGGGCCCCATCATCCTCAGCTCTGCCTCTGGCACCCCCTGCCCCACACAGATGCCAGGTCTCCTTACAGATGGGGGAGGAGGCGATGGAGCAGGGTGGGGCTGTTCCAGCTTCCTGCGCCTTCCAGGCAACGTGCAGTCTCCCGCACCCAGCGGGGTCAGCATTCTACACCTCCTTTGGGACTGCCTGGGTGCCCCCTGTGTGCTGGGCCTGAGCTGGTGGGACCACCTGAAAGAAGGGGCACTTGAGTTAACCCTCTTCCATTTTTGGATTGTTCGTTGCTAGTGTAGAGAAATAGGACTGATTTTGGTGTATCCATCTGGTATCCTGCCACCTTGCTGAGCTTGTTTAGCAGTTCTAATCATTCTTTCTTTAGTGGATCCCTTGGATTTTCTAATCATCTCATCTTTGAATAGTTTTACTTTTTCCTTCCCAACCTGCATAGCTTTTTTTTTTTTTTTTTTTTTTTTTTTGCGGTACGCGGGCCCCTCACCGCTGTGGCCTCTCCCGTTGCGGAGCACAGGCTCCGGACACGCAGGCTTAGCGGCCATGGCTCACGGGCCCAGCCGCTCCGCGGCATGTGGGATCTTCCCAAACCGGAGCACGAACCCGCGTCCCCTGCATCGGCAGGCAGACTCTCAACCACTGCGCCACCAGGGAAGCCCATGCATAGCTTTTATTGCTTCTTCTTGCATAATTGTCCTGACTAGAACCTCTGGTACAATGTTGAATAGAAGTGGCAAGAGCTGATGTCCTTGCCTTGTCCCTGCTTGTAGGGGAAAGCTTTCAGTCACTCACCATTGTTTATGACGTTAGCTCTCGGTTCTTCGTAGATGTCCTTTACCAGGTTGAGGCAGTTCCTCCCACTCCTAGTTGGTTGGGTGTTCTCATTATGAAGGATTGTCAAATTTTGTCAAATGCTTTTTCTGCATCTGTCAGCATAAGCATGTTCTTTTTTTTTTTTCTTTATTAGATTGACATAATGTATTACCTGCTTTGAGTTTTGTTTTTTGGGTTTTTTGTTGTTGTTTTGGCTGTGCCATGAGGCTTTTGGATCTTTGTTCCCACACCAGGGATTGAACCCAGGCCCTGGCAGTGAAAGCGCTGAGTCCTAACCACTGGACCACCACGCAATTTCCTACATTTTTTGAATTTTGAATGTTAGATCAAACTTGCATTCCTAGAATAAATCCCACGTGGCGTAGAATCCTTTTTATATGATGCTGGATTCAGTTTGCTAGTATTTTGGTGAGGAACTTTACGCCGACATTCATAGGGATATTGGTCTGTAGTTTTCTTTTCTTGCGAGGTCTTTGGTTTTGGTATCAAGGTAACGCCGACCTCTTTTTTTTTTCTTTTTTTTTTCTTTTTTTGCGGTACGCGGGCCTCTCACTGTTGTGGCCTCTCCCGTTGCGGAGCACAGGCTCCGGACGCACAGGCTCAGCGGCCATGGCTCACGGGCCCAGCCACTCCGTGGCATGTGGGATCTTCCCAGACCGGGGCACGAACCCGTGTCCCCTGGATCAGCAGGCGGACTCTCAACCACTGCGCCACCAGGGAAGCCCACGCCGACCTCTTAGAATGAGTGCCTTGCTCTTCGGTTTGGGGAAGAGTTTGTGAAGGACTGGTGTTCATTTGAACCACCTCTTGAGGGTGAGTTAGTTCAGTTGTAACAGCAGGCAGTGGGAACAGTGTGGACAGAGGCCTGAAGGGGGGAGCGCAGTGGATTTGAGTAACAGGAGCCACGGGCCTGGCTGGTGCAGGCACACACACGGGAGGTGGAGGGCTGGAGGACAGCCCGTGAGAAAGGTCCACAGGGGCTGGATCCAGAAGGGCCAGCTGGACATGAGCAGGTCCTGGAGCTTAGAACAGAGCAGTGATGGGCATGGTGTGTGTGCTGGAGCCTGTGCTGAGGGGAGGGTGATGGAGGAAAGAGACTGGAGGCCAGGGAGGGACTTGAGGAGGTGGGGTGGGGCTGCCTGGAGGTGGTGGAGGGGGGCACAGGCAGGGGGCTGCGAGGAGGCAGCCTAGAGGGCTGGGAATGCTGGGGGCGTGGGGCTGGCAAGGGCACTGGGAACAGGCACAGAGGCTGGCTGGAGCCTCAGGGTAGGGAGGCTGCTGTAGAGGCGTGAGAGGCAGGGGCTGGTTGCAGCGGGAAGGGGCCAGAGCCCTGGCCTGAGGCAGAGGCCTGGAAACCAGGGACCTCCCGCTGGGTGGGAGCAGGGCGGAAGCTGTTAGACCCACCCTCTGCTGCAGGTGGCCCATCTCGGTGGCAGCCTGTATGCAAGTGGAGGTAGAGAAGGCAGCACGCTTGGGAGGCCAGCCTGTAGCCAGCCTAGGGGGCTCCTGGGAGAGGTGCCCACATCCTTCCAGGCAGAAGGAGCTGCCAAGGACCGGAGCCCTGACCCCTGCAAGGAATCCCGGGTCAGAGAGGCGACGCAGCCCGCCCAGAGTGGGCCACGGGGGAGGAACGAGGGAGGAACGAGGGAGGACCGGCAGCCCCGACCGCGAGCCTGAGTGCTCGCGCCCCGGGGGGCCGGGGGGAGGGGAAACTCGCCAGCCAGCCCCGCTTCAACTCCAGCTCAGCCCCGGGAGGCGGGGCGGCCCGCACCACCCTTGACAGAGCTGCGGGCCGGGGCTCCGGGAGGAGGAGGAGGAGGCACTTTCCCAAGGTCTCGGCCGCCAGGAGCCGGAGGGGCTGGGGCCCGGGTGTGGGGGCGGTCGGGAGCCCTCCAACCGCGCGGGGTCGTGAGGCCGGCTGCCCGTTCACCTCCGTGGCTTCCCGACTTCGGGCGGCCCCTCAGGCGTCCGCCCCGCGCCCCCGCGTTCCCGCGCCCCCGCAGCCCCACCCTCGCAGCGGCCGGCGGGGAAACTGAGGCCCCGCGGGCTGACGGGCGGGGCGGCGCCTCACCTGCGAGGGGCGGAGCCGGCGGCCGGGCAGGGGGCGGGGCGGCATGGCGGGCGAGGGGCCGCGGCCGCGGGCCAGGGGCTGGCGGGAGGAGGGCGCCGCAGGCGAGGCGGCGGCCCGGGCGCGCGGCCCGATGCCCTGTCGGTGCGCGCAGGGGAGGCGGGCGCGGGCCGACCCCCCGAAGCCGGCCGTGCCCATCGCGTGGACGCTGTGAGGACCGAGCCGGCGCTTCCGGCGGGAACAAAGGCGGGCGGGGGCCGGCTCCGGCGGGTCTGGGGGCTTCGGACGGGGCGGGAGCCTGTCCGTCTGTCAGCACTTCCCGGGGCAGGCGGGCGCGGGGCCCCCTCCTCCCTACGCCCGCGGGGTTCTGTCCGGTGCGGGCCGCCGGGCGGGCGCGGGGGTGGCGCGCTTTGTCGGAGGCTCCACTGTTGGTTGGGGCGCAGGCCAGAGGGGTGGCTTTGTGCTTAGGTGGAGCTGGAGCGGGCAGCCCGAGCGACCTGGGCAGGGGCCGAGGAGCAGGCGTGCGGGGAGGCGGGAGGCGGGAGGCGGTAAACATCTGTTGGAGCCTGCCAGTTTGCTGAAAGCGGAGTGGGTTTTTGTGTGTGTGTGTGTTTGGGGATGGGACAGGAGTTCCAGCAAGGCTGGGCCTCTGGGTCTGACCCGAACTGCTCCTCCAACTCCACTGGGGCCCCCGGACGGACCATACCCCGGGTGGGGTGGGGGCAGGCACTGGATAAAACAGTGCGGGGTGGGTGGGTGCTGTTCAGAGGGACCAGGGGTGCGGTGCGGGAGGCCCCGAATGTGACTGGGCATTGAGGTGCGTCACAGAAGAGGGGAGTCTGAATCTGGGTCTTGAAGGGCGAGTAGGAGTTCTCTATGTGAGAAGGGGTGGCAGTCATTCCAGGCAGAGGCCGGAAGTGTGAAACTGAAAGAGCCTGCCAGGTTTCTGGGAGAGCAGCTGGAACATGAGTAAGAGGCTGTTGAGCAGCGGGGCCTTACAGCCGGGCCTGGAATGTAGGGCCCTGAGGGCCTGGGTTAACCCTGAGGCAGGCAGCCTGCCCCTGGAGACCGTGCACTGGGTGGCCCCTGCCCGAACGATGCCCCAGGCTGACTGGGACACTGTGGATCCCAGCCAACCCACCAAACGATTGTTTGGCGAGGGTGTGGCCCCCAACCCTGGCTGAGACATGTCCCCTTCCCTTTTTATTGTAGCTTCATGGCGGCCGAGGAGATGCACTGGCCCGTCCCCATGAAGGCCATTGGTGCTCAGAACTTGCTGACCATGCCTGGGGGTGTGGCCAAGGCTGGCTACCTGCACAAGAAGGGCGGCACCCAGCTGCAGCTGCTCAAGTGTGAGTCCCCTGAGTGGTGGGGAACATAATGGGAGGACGTGGGGACAGGGCTGAGCCCCACTGGACCTTCTTGGCCAAGCACCCTTCCTTTCTGAGCCTCTTTTTCCTTCCTTACCTGGTGGGCCCTCCAGAGTTTCCCTTCTCTCCCTGCCGGCACCCCCTCGGGGCCCTGAGGTTGGCCTCCCCAGCCCCCAGGACTGTGGAAGGGTCTGGGGTGGTGCAGCGGGTGGAGATAGGAGGGCATTTGGTGCACAGTGCTGACCAGCTGGACAAGGGAGCTTCAGCCTGTGGCCAGGGGCGGGAGCCCTCGTTGGCCTGGTAGGTCTGGCCCCTGGGTGGTGCCCTCGCCTTATCAGGTGTGTGTTCAGTGAGTCAGGCAGTCACTCTGTCTGCAATGAACCCACGTACCAGGCCAACAGCCATCTGGGTGCTGGACCTCCAGAGCTTCACGAGACCGGGGCTCTGGTGCCTAGGACAGCAGGCTGGGAGAGGGAGAGAGCCCCCAGGCCTAGGAGATGCTGAAGCCCAAGAGCATCAGGGCCTCGCCCACCCCTCTGACCAGCCACGAGCGTCCCGTGCCTTTGCTCAAGCTGTGCCCTTTGCCAGGGACTCCCTGGCCCTGTGCTGCCTGGTCGAGGTGCCCCAGGCTGACTGGTTTGGTTTCTCTGTGGGCTCCGATTGGTCTGCCCTCCTCTTTGAACAGGGAGCCTCCAAGGAGGGGCTGTAAGTGAGCCGCCTCCAGGCCTGGGAGGGGCTGCTCGGGGATGGGGCAGTAGCCCCAGGGGTTCTCACCTTAACTGGCTCCACACCAGTGGCTCTTGTTGGCAAGATCTCTGGGCATCTTTGCCCCCAGCCTCGCTCCACCCAGCAAGGCGGCTCTGTGGCCTCCCTGGGCCTCTGGCCCTGGCTCTGCCCTTCCTTGAGCCACTTTAGTCCCTTGTCCCTAGGGCCTGCGGTAGCGCCACACAGCCCCCTGAATCTCCCCTGCCCTGGAGGGACCAGCATGCCCATCCGTCTGTCAGCATTTGGCCCCGTGGTAGACTCCTGGGGAGGGGGCAGGAGGCCTGGCCTGGAGTGGCCCAGGGCCTCCAGGCGTGGTCCCTGGAGCGGGGCCTGCCCGGAGGCTCAGCCCCTGCCCTCGCCCGCTCCGCAGGGCCCCTGCGCTTCGTCATCATCCACAAGCGCTGCATCTACTACTTCAAGAGCAGCACGTCCGCCTCCCCGCAGGGCGCCTTCTCGCTGAGCGGCTACAACCGGTAGGTGCCCCACTGACCCCCAGCCCCACGGCCAGTGGGTTCGCCCCCGGTTCCCACCCAGGGCGAGTCCAGGCTTTCCTGAGATGGTTCACACCCCCAGCCCTTCGGATGGGCCCAGCCTCTGCTGCTCCATCCTAGCCTCAGGCCGTTGCCGAGGGCCTGGGGTCGAGGCCGGGGCTTCCTGCCGCTTTATCAGCCTCAAGGGTTGCAACAGCCTGCTCTGCAGAGTCCCCATTCGGTCTCAGCCCAGTGACTTCTGCGTCCCTCCTTCCTCTCCACCTTTTCCCCCTCAACCATCTCCGCCTCCTTTTGGCCAAGAGCCCAGGCCCTGCCCCAGGCCCCCTGGTTCCCGGGGCCTCCCAGGCTGGGGCCAGTTCCCTGCTGCGGGCTGCCAGTCTATCATTTGGCCAGGAGCCTGCCCTCAAGGAGCTCTCTGACTCATGGGCACTGGGCCTCCCCCTCCCCCCCTCCCCGGGGAATGGGGCATGTTGGCACGTGTGGGCCCACCCACGGCCTCGCCTGCACGCACGGGGGCGGGGGGGGGGGTCAAGTGTGATTCCTGACTCTAGGTCTTGGTGTCACACCACCCAGGCCCTGCACCCAATGGCATTAGTCTGTGCCCCTGCCCACCCCGGGAGGGCCCAGCCCTTCCTGCCTCTGAGAACCTGAGGGTCCCGTGGTGTCAGTGGCAGGACTGGCGCCCGTGGGGGGGGTGACTCTAGGCCTGCACTCACATGCTGGCCGCAAGCTCTGTAGGGAAACTTCCCCCAAGCACCCAGCCCAGTGCCCATCCCCCAGGTGGAGGTCAGGGGAGGCTCCAGGGCCCTGTGGCTGCCAGCAGGCACTGGTGGGTCAGACTCTGGGGTCCCCTGGGGAGGGACATTTCCTTCCCCCAAACACACCACCCCTGGCCTGGTGGGAGTGCAGCCTTGCAGCAGGGGATGGTCCAGGCCGTCTGATGGGCCGGAGGGACACACCTGCCCCAGGCGCCCAGCCTGACAGCGCCCCCCATGGTAGAGTTTGTGATCTCTACGCAAACTCCATGTCCTGGCTGCAGGAGCGGCCGCAGTGAGTCACTTCCCTGAAATGTTCTCAGGCCAGCCACCTGGCAGCAGGGGCAGGGCTGAGGGTGACACGAGCCCCATGAGGGTCCCCAGGAGGTAGGCCAGGGACCAGGCGGGGCCCGAGGCATCCAAGTAAAGTAGCATTGGTGGGCAGCGAGGGTGGCATGTCCTCGTCTCAGAGCCCTGCATGCGCTGCTCCCTGGAAGCCCTCCTGGACCCCTGTGCCCTCCGCTCACTGCCCACCCTTGCCCACACGCTTCCTTCTGCCTGACGCATCCAGGCCTTCAGCCAGCAGCATCGATGGGCCAACTGTCCAGATCTTCCCATGTCCCTCGGGGCGTGGTGCTGGGTGCCAAGACCTGTCCAGGGGCGGGGCTGTGCTTGGGCCGTCCCTGCGGGCATGGGCCGCATGGTGACCACTGGCACTGCCCTCAGGGTGATGCGGGCAGCTGAGGAGACGACGTCCAGCAACGTCTTCCCCTTCAAGATCGTCCACATCAGCAAGAAGCACCGCACGTGGTTCTTCTCTGCCTCCTCTGAGGACGAGCGCAAGGTGATGGGGGGCCGGATTGGACCTGCCTTGTGGGGACGGGGAACTGTCAGGGCCCCCGTCCAGGCCCTGAGGGGCCGTGGCTGGGGCATGGGCAGCTGGGTGGGTGCCGCCCCCCGGTCTCCAGTCCTCACGCCCAGGGCCTGGCGCCAGCCCCCTCACACTCAGAGCACGCTGTCTCTGAGTTGGCTGAAGGGGGGCCGCGGCCCCAGAAGGGCCAGCCAGGGTCGTCTTCCCCAACCTTGGTGGTCGACACAGACCAGCCAGTGCAGGCAGGGGAGGAGGGATGAGGGTGGGTTCCTCCCCTGGGCAGCATCATGCCCGCTGAGGGCCTGACTGACCCGCAGAGCTGGATGACCTTGCTGCGCAGGGAGATTGGCCACTTCCATGAGAAGAAGGAGCTGCCTCTGGATGCCAGGTGGGCCTGGGGGTGTGATGGTGGGTGGGTGTCACTAGGGCCCTGGACTTGACACGTGTGCCTGCCTCCTGACCCCTGGGGGCTTGGCCCAGAATCCCCTCCTTGAAGGCTTTTCTGAAGGTGCCAGCTGGGCCGCGTGTGTGCGGGGCGTGCACCTGTGTGTGTGCACCCGAGTGTGTAAGCATGTGTGTGCGTGCACCCCGCTGGTAGTTCCTATTTGGGGATTACACGTGCTTCTACTTGCGCGCCCAGGAAGCCCGGCGTTTCTAGCAGCTCAGGCCTTCGGGTTCCCAGCGCCCCTCACTAGGGAGTGAGAGCAGGCTGAGCGCCCGGGGCAGTGGCCCAGCCTGTCTGGGCGTTGGTGACTGCACGGTGAAGGTGGCTCAACAAGCAGCGGGGGCTCTCTGGGCAGGAGCTGCTCCATCCGGGCCTTTCAGACGTGAGAATAGGGAGGCCCAGGTAGGGCTGGGCACACCTAGGCGGTCCCGCAGGCCCCTGCCTCAGCCCCCAGGGCAGGAGCAGGTGGGGACGTGGGCCCAGCCTTGAGGCCTGGCACCGTCTGGGCGGTCGGGGTGTACTTGTGGCGAGAACCACGGTGGGGCTGAGGAGGGAGACACCACAGCCTCCAGTCGCCTTGTCTGCCCTTGTTTTGTGTGTAGACGTGTGTCTAGATCTTTCTGTGTCCGCACGTCTCCGTGCGTGTTCTCGTGTTTATCTGTGTGTGTGTCTGCATCCGCGTGTCTGAGTGTGCACGTGCGTGTGGCTGCGTCCTTGTCTGTCTGTGTGTGTGTCTGTCTGCGTGTCCGAGGGTGTGAGTGCAGGAGACCCCCTGCCCGGTACTCACGGCCCTGCCCGCCCTGCGCTCAGCGACTCCAGCTCGGACACAGACAGCTTCTACGGTGCCATTGAGCGGCCCGTGGACATCAGCCTCTCTCCGTACCCCACGGACAATGAAGGTGAGGCGCGTCCCCATCCTCTGCCCGCCGCCTCTCCATGCCTGGCTGCTGCCCCGGAGGGAGACGTAGCTGGCTGGCCTCCCTGCTCCGTCCCTTCGGCTTCCCCAGGCAGCCTGGGTTTTGGGTTCCCATCCTGCCCACCTCATCCTGGCCCTGGACCCCCCTGAGGGAGCGAGGTCCTGAGAGCCCCGCCCGGCCTCCCCGGCCTGGGTGCAGCTGGCCTGGGTGGCCCTGAGTCCGACCCTCCATCTGCCCCACAGACTACGAGCACGACGATGAGGACGACTCTTACATGGAACCCGACTGCCCCGAGTCCGGGAAGCCCGAGGGTGGGTGGGGCACCCGGTGGGCCTGGGGAGCGCTGGGAGTAGAGAACAGGGGCTGGGGCCTGGAGCAGAGGCTCCCCCACCCTGGGCTGGGGCTGTCAGCCTGGGTATGGCTCCGGGTGGCCTGAGGCCTGACCGTCTCCACCTCGGGCCTCAGTTTTCCTCCTTCAACCCAAATATTGGGAGGAACGGAGCAGAAGAGGCTGGCTCTGCTCACCTGCTCCTCTGACCTCCTCCAGTTCGCCTGGGATGGGGGAGGGGCGGTGCAGAGGTAGGTGAGGGGGAGCCCCACACGTGGGACGCTGAGCCAGGGCTGGCCCTGGGGGCTGAGAACAGGGAAGGAGGATAGCTCGCCGTGAGCACCTGCGGCCAGATGGTCACTCAACTGCCCCACCCTGCCCCCACCCCCCAGAGCCCTCGGCCAGGCAAGGGGACAGGCTTGTACCAGGCATCCCAGGGAAGCGCAGGGACGGGTGGGGGAGGGCCACGCCTCTGTCCTGCGTCTGTCGCATCACTCACTGTTCCTTCCGCCCCCAGCTCTCCTCCCCCAGCTCCTCTTGTTCTCGTTGATTTCATCATGGTCCGGGACTCCCTGTTCCCTGGCCTCCTCTCCAGCCACCTTGTCTTCTGCCCCCCTCAACTCCTCGTGGCCTCCTCTTAGCTCTGCCTCCCTCAAGTGCGCCCGGTGCCAGCCCTCTTCCCTCCTACTGGCTCCCTCCCTCTGGGGCCCCAGCTCCCACGGGCCTTCAGCCCACCAGGACCTGCAGGCCAGCACCGAGCCCACATCAGACCCTCATCCGTTCTCTGGTCTTTGCGCCCTCGCTCGCCCGCTTCGGGCTCTCATCTCTCGGGCCTGTGACCACAGCCCTGGTGAAGCCCTGCCTCGTCTGCCCCACCCCTGGCTGGAGAGAGCCCACGGAGGCCTCACCCTCATCCCCACCTTGGACCTCCAGGGGCCCAGTGCCCCTGCACACCTGCTTGCGCATTCCCAGCTCCTCACCCAGAACGCCTCTCGTCAGGGTTCCCACCCCAGCGCCCGAGGGTGGCACTTGGCCCGGGGCCCCCTCCCTGCCCCCACCTGCCTCGCCAGCCCCAGACACCTCGTGCTCCAGGTCCCCTCCCGCCCAGCCCTGTGCTGCCCGGGGTGCCCACGCGCACGACCCCGGGGCTCAGGCCTGGCCCGCTCCTCTCCCGTCACTCCTGGGCCACAGCCAGTGTCATCGACAGGCTGTTGACTCCTGACATTTCCAGCCGGGGCCCCTCCTCTGAACTGGGCCTGGGCCCCTGGAGTCCACTCGACGTCCCTTAGGTGTCTCGGGGCACTGTCAACTTGTTAGGAGCAAACCCAACCCCCAGCTTCCCCCAGCCTGCTCCCGCCTTTCCTCCTCACCTCTGTTACTGGGACTCCCAGCCGCCCCAGCTGAGGCCCGGTCCTGGGAGACTTCCTTGCCCCTTTGTCCTTCTCGCCCCGACCCGCTCCCCCGGAAGCTGAAGGCTCCTGATGTGACACCTGGGCTTCAGGAAGTTTGCACAGGCTGCTGTATGGGGGACAGATCGGGAGGGCCGGGTGGCCTGGGGTGGGCCAGCGTCCCAGAAGGAAGGCTGCATCGGGGCTGTAGGCCGCGTGGCCGTGCTGAGGGGCTGGGCGCTGGGGGGTTGCACGCCTGCTTGGCCCTGGCCGGCCCTTGCCGGCAGAGGTGCTGCTGCTCTGGCCTCCAGCAGGGGACACTTGCTCACCAGATGGGTCTCCTCGCTCTGCAGATGCCCTGATCCACCCACCGGCCTACCCCCCACCTCCGGTGCCCACGCCCAGGAAGCCCGTCTTCTCTGATGTGCCCCGGGCCCACTCCTTTTCCTCCAAGGGTCCAGGCCCTCTGCTGCCACCTGCACCCCCTAAGCGCAGCCTCCCCGATGCCGGCCCGGCCCCCGAGGACTCCAGGAGGGAGCTGCTGGGCCCGAGGTGGCTCGAGCCCGGCCCCAGGGTGCCCGCCCCCTCCCGGAGGGTGAGTGAACCCCCACCGGGCGGCCTGCCCGCCGTGCCCAGCCGGAAGCCACCTTGCTTCCGCGAGGACGCCAGCTCCGGCCCAGAGCCCCGGGTCCCTGGCCACGGCGCCAGCTCTTCCTCTAGCTCTGCCAGCGCAGCTGCTACCACCTCCAGGAACTGTGACAAGCTCAAGTCCTTCCACCTGTCCCCTCGGGGGCCACCCACACCTGAGCCCCCTCCCGTGCCGGCCAACAAGCCCAAGTTCTTGAAGGTGGCTGAAGTGGCCCCCCCGAGGGAGGCAGCCAAGCCCGGACTCTTCGTGCCCGCCGTGGCCCCCCGGCCTCCCGCACTGAAGCTGCCCACGCCCGAGGCCACAGCCCGGCCCGCGATCCTGCCCAGGCCAGAAAAGCCGCCCCTCCCCCACCTCCAGTGAGTCTGTGCCGCACTGGTGCCACCGGGACCCCCCCCCAGCCTGTCTTCCCACCGGTGACCCAGCCTCCCTGCCTCTGGCACACAGCCCGTGACAGGCACCAGGCGGCCCTGGCCTGGGTGGGGGGAGGAAGGCACCTTGATGGCCCTGGGCTGCCTAGGCTGAATGGCCTCCCCTACACCTGACGCGGGGGTTCCCAGGGGTGTCCCGCCTGGCCTTTGAGGTCCAGCCCTGTGGGTGGTGAGCCTGGAGCCCGTGGCTGCCTTGGGGAGCAGTGGGCGAGGCGGGGCTCTGGGCACCCCAGCCTCCCAGAGCCCCTGCCGTGCAGTGAGGGCCCTCCGGGCGCTGCCAGCCTGCCCAGGGACGGGCGCTCTGGGGAGGTGTGGGACTGAGCCCTCCTGAGCCAGAAGTGCCCTTCCTGGCCCTGTCTGGGGCTCCAGATGCCACCCTGGCTCTGACGCCACCTAGGCTGCCTTTGTGCCCTTCCCGACTGGGAACCTGCCAGTTCCCAGTGGAATGTGGGACGTGTGTGTGACTCACCTCGAGGCCTGCTCGAAACACTTTCCGCTTTATTGCTGGGCAGTGCCGGGAGCCTGGTGTGTCCTCACACCCACAGCCCGCAGGGCCCTCAGCAGGGAAGGCTCCGGGAGCCCCAGCGGGGAGCCTGAGTGGGCGCACTAGTACGGTTCCTCCTGAGTACTCTTGACCACGGCACCCTTCTCCCTAGGGCTCTGTTAGCACTGCCACCCGTGCGGGAGTGCCTGGGAGAACCCCTTGGCACACTCATGGTTCTGTTTTGTGAGGGGCCACAGAGTTGTAGGCTGGCTCATGTGTTCGTGCTCTGGGTCTGGACCTGAGTGCCACGGGGCTGCGTGTGGCAGAGCTGATCGTCCACAGCACAGCCTCACCCACAGCCTGGCAGCCCATCCCAGGGTGGCCTCCTTTAACTCTCCCTGAAGCCCTGGAGGCTCGGACCATGTGGCCACAGTGAGGGGCGTGTCCCTTTGGCTCGACCCATTCACATCCGTCCCGTGGCTCTGGGAGGAGTGCAACGTGGCTGAGGTCACAGAGCTGGTCCATGGCAGCACTGGGCCCTTTGCCCACAGCGTCTGGAGCCCAGGACCCCCCTTGCCGGTGATGCCGGCTCAGGCGGCCAGGCTTCAGGCGACTGCTGCCACCCCAGGGCGGTCAGCGTGGAGCCCCCCAGAGCTCTGTGGTCCTGGGCCTTTGACAGCCGCCAGGGCCGCAGGCGCCAGACCTCATGGGTCCCCAGGCTTGGTGTGGTCACTTGGAGGCGCGGGGAGCAGCGTCTGGGGGGAGCAGAGGGGGCCTGTCCCACGTCTGGCAGCGACACGGCCTTCCTCCGTTTGCTTCCCGTCCAGGAGATCACCCCCCGACGGGCAGAGCTTCAGGAGCTTCTCCTTTGAAAAACCCCGGAAACCCGCGCAGGCTGACACGCCGCAGGCGGACGCTGGCGGGGAGGACTCTGATGAGGACTACGAGAAGGCAAGGCCGGGTGGGGCGCCCAGATGTCCGACGGGATGGGCGGCCGTGGGGGAGCTGGGGGCGCGGGACACGGTGCGCAGCCCCGGCTCCCGGCACAGGCTGGCAGCCAGCGGGGAGAGCCCCACCCGGGCCTTGACGCTGACCATGCCGGCCTCCCTCCAGGTGCCACTGCCCAGCTCCGTTTTCATCAACACCACGGAATCTTGTGAAGTGGAAAGGTCAGTGTGAAGCCCTTCTTTCTCCAAGGCCTTGTCTTGGCAGACCTGAGGTTCTCTGCCGCCCCCCCCACACACACCTGCACACACACACACACACACACACACCTACACACACACACGCATGAATGCACGCCCTCTGGTCTTCCTGCTCTTTGGTCCCCCTCTCCAGCCTCGGTGCTGGGCAGTTACTGGCACGAGAACACAGCTGAGTGCCACGAGAAACCCGGCGAAAGAATGACTCCTGCCAGTTCAGCCCCTGCTCTGGCCTCGCCCTGGGCTCTGTGCGGCCGGCCCTCGTGGTCCCCAGTGCTCTCGGAACCTGAGCTGCAGAATCTGGGACGACAGAAAGCCACGTGGTGGTGGGGGCTGGAGGGTCCTTGAGAGAGCTGTCCGAGGGGGGCTCACCTGTTCACACGGCTGTGTTCTTGTAGGCTGTTCAAAGCCACGAGCCCCCGGGGAGAGCCCCTGGACGGCCTCTACTGCATCCGGAACTCCTCCACCAAGGCGGGGAAGGTAGGCACCCAGGGAGGGTGCTCAGCCGCCACCCTGCTGTGCAAAGGCCCCCCAAGACGGCTGCGTGGTGGGGTCTGCCGCCCTCTACATAACCCGGGCTGACAGGCGAGCACAGAACTCTACAGTTCGTAGCTCATTTCCCCACGCAGCCTCTTACTTGGCTTCTCAACCAGGTTTCATCCTTGAGGTCTACAGCCCCTTCTCCCCATCCGTTTTCAGGAACTCAGCACCGTCTGCAGTGGTGCCCACTCCCCAGCACGGGCGTGAGGCACAGGAAGGGTTGGGGGGCCCGGGGCTCTGACGGGGTAGGGGGTTCCCCTTCCTGCTCTTTGAAGGGGAGGCTGCCTGGGGCCGTGGGAACGTTAGGAGGTCTGCTGGCTCTGCCTGGGCCCCTCCAAGGGTGACTCGTGTGACCTCACTGAGCCTGTTTCCCCTTGAGTGTCGGAGATGGTCCTAGTGTGGACCAGGCACCTGCTACTGTCATTCGCGTCTTAGCAGACGCTCTGAGGGCAGGAGTCCCGGGGCAAGGGGCCGCCCATCCTGACCCTGCTGTCCATGGGCAGGGGGACCCTCTCCCAGGGACCCAGCCTCGACGCTGCTGCCCCCGCACCCCGAGTCTGTGTCTTTCCTGAGGGAAGTGAGCCGTCCTCTGCCCGCTCCTCTCCCCGCAGGTTCTGGTCGTGTGGGACGAAACCTCCAGCAAAGTGAGGAACTACCGCATCTTTGAGAAGGTGAGCGGGCTGGCCTACCCGAGGGCCCTGGGCAGGAGGGGAGCCCTGGTCCGGGGCTCGGCTGGGGTCGGGGCAGAGTCTCCCTGGGAGAGCATAGGTAGTGGGTGGTCTGAGGCCAGCACCCCCAAACACTCCTTCTCCGCCGTCCCCTCTCTCCGTGGCCCCACCTCCCCCCGCTCCTGGCTTCTCTGTGTCCTCCACTGACCCTAGAGGAGATGGGGTGATCAGCCCTCGGCCCTAGGCTTATTTACAGACCTGGCCTGCGTCCCCTGGGCAGAGAGTTACTGCCGACCGCCCCGCTTACAGCTCAGGGGGCTGGCCGGCCCCTCTGACCCTGCCCCACTCCCCACCCAGGGGGCGAAGTTCTACCTGGAGGGCGAGGTCCTGTTTGTGAGCGTGGGCAGCCTGGTGGAGCATTACCACACTCACGTGCTGCCTGGCCACCAGAGCCTGCTGCTGCGGCACCCCTACGGTTACGCCAGGCCCAGGTGACGCCTGTGCTTGCACGCTACTGGGCAGAGACGGCCACGGGGCCACAGCCCTGGGCCACGCAGAAGGAGACCGGCCTGCACGGGAGAACACGCGGGAGCCAGCACCGTGCTCTGACCCGGGGCCTCCCCGGTGGACACCTCACAGAGATTGCCAGGCCAGGCCCCGCCCAGCAGGCTGGGTCCCCCGGGGCTCGGCCAGGCCCTGGGCTCCAGGGAATTGTGTGGGGCTCTCCTGTCTCACCCCGCCCACCTCCCAGGAGCCTAGGACTGAGCCCAGTCTGGACTTGATTTACAGAAATTCTGGTACCCCCCGGCACGCCCCCCCGGCACTGGGCTGGGAGCTGGGCAGGGCTGAGGTATTTGGGGTTGGGCAGGGGCTGGACCCCCAGGAACGCTACAACACAGGCTCCGAGAGGGGCCGGTGCCTCACAATAAAGCACAGATGACCTTTGCCCCGGTGGCCAGGGCTGCCCCGGGAAGGGGGCACGTCAGCCTCCAAGTGTTGACTGTCGCAGGTCAGCTCACGGGACCTCTAGGAGGTGGTCTTGTTTCTAGGCCACAGGGCGCTAAATGACTTACCCTTGGGTCCACAGCTGGTAACAGAACAGGACCCAAAAAGTTGGACAATCTGGGCCCAGAGCCTGTATCCAGAATGCCAGGTTCTGCTGCCAGAAGTCAGGTCCAGGGCAGTGAGGCTACAGAGCTAAGAGGCCCCTCACATCAGTAACCGGGTCATTTGTTGGCTTAACCAGTGGTTACTGGGAGACAACCGGGCAGAAGGTACGCACAGCGCCCACCGTCTGTGGCAGCGGGGTGTGCAGGGGCTGGGAGCTTGCAACGCAGCTGGGGGCTCCAGGAAGACTTCCTGGAGGAAGTGATGGTTACAGTGCTGCAGGAAGAGTAGGCCCTGTGTCGGCCAGGGGTGGGTGGGGACAGTGGTACCCAGATGCCCAAGTCGTCTGGTTCATGCCTGGTGCAGGCCCAGCACCGATCATCCCCTTGCTTCCTGTCACGGAATCCCAGCAGCCTGCTCTCCCTGGCGTGGCCATCCAGGCTGGAATGTTTTCTTTTCCTCATAAAAACAGACTCAACTGGGTGTCAGGGCTGCCAGGGAACCCAGGGTCATTTGCTCCTCACTGCACTTTGTGTTGGGAATGAGGAATTTGCGATGTAAAAGCCAAGCCACAAGAGCCTATGTGCCCACTAGCCATTGATTAATGGTCCCAGAGGAAGGCCCTTTGGACGTCCCCTCCTCTGCCCTGGGCATGTCCCGGGGTGAGGTCGTTGGAGGAGGAGAGAGAAGTCCAGTCAGGTGGGAGGCTCCTGGAGGTGCAGCAGGGAAGACAGCAGCCGTCTCCTCCCAGGAACCGAGTGTCCAGCACCACCTCTACAGATGTTTCTTCCTCAGCCACCTGGTGGAGTTGGGGAAACCGGAGCCCCTGGTGTTCCTTCCGCAGCATCTGTGGGAAGCCAGCAGTTCCTCCTTCCTGCAGTTGCAGTCCACTGCCCTGAGCCCAAGTGACGCACACCAGTCCCCACTGTGGCTTGCAGTTTCCCTTTCTGTGAAATCGGAGAAGCATTTCCAGCCGTTTCTGGGGTCTGCTGTGCTGCTCATTGCTGTAGGACACATGACACTAATGCTTTTAGCTGACACGCAGCCACTTGGCAGCCAGCTCACACTTGAAGACCCCTGAGCTGGACGGTTGGGGGGGTTCTGGTGTCCAGAGCCAGGTGATAGGTCCTTCTGGCCACCTGGACAGATGAGACCTGTCGCTACTAGAGGCCCACCCCAGAGCCCAGCCCAGGGCCTGACGGGACAGCTGCCCTCCTCTGAGTTCACACCCCAGGCCCAGGGCCTCGGTTGCTAGAGTGTGTGTGTGGAGGGTAGTGGATGGGGCCCCAGGCACGGTCCTGCAGCACACAGGAGGGGCTGGAAGGGGTCCCACTCCCCCGAGACTTGCCATGAATGTTCTATTCCTCATGTAGGGCTGGAGGGTGGTTACCACTGGCTGAGCACTTCCTGTACTCAAGGTGCTGAGCTGCACACTTGACTTAGGTCTAATAGCAGCTGCCCTCCAGGCGAACCGTTTTACAGGTGAGAAAACCCAGGCTCAGGGAGGCCTGGATTCCAGACGCAGCCCTGCAATCTGTCCTTCGCTGCTGAGCCCAGACCCTGGCCCCCGCCTAGCTCCCTGCCACCCGCGTGGCCTCGGACAGTCATTTTAGGGTGTCTGGTTAGCCTGCCTCCCGGGGTTCTGGGCATGCCTTCACCCAGCGAGGGGGCCACAGCTCGGGGTGGGGGGGACAAGGCTGACCTGCCTCACTGTTCTGTCCTCCCAGCCTCAGTCTGTGGGTAAACTGATGGGGGCCCCACCCGAGGTGCTGTGCTGCTCCCTCACCTTACAGATAGGGAAACTGAGGCTCAGAGAGGCTTTGCTGACCTGCCCATCCTGATGGTGAGTCCAGAGATGGTTCAATTCCTGTGCCAGGGAAGAGGGCCCTGGACGCTTTGGGAAGCTTCTCCAAGCTGAGCCCTGAACATGGTTGTACTTTTCCTGCAGTTCATCGGAAGGAGTGCAGTGAGCCTCTGTACCTTCTGTTCATAGAGAGTTTTATTGTCAAAAGATGTTTTTAGAACCAGAAGAGACCTCACAAAACAAGCCAGGGTTGCTCCAGTCCCCACGCCAATTCTGGGTCCCATTGCATGGACGCCCCCTGCTGGTCCGAGGGGGAACTTCTGGCACCCCAGGCTGAGCACCAGAGGCCTGGGCCCAAGGGGCTTCTCGTCCCGCTGGGCTGCACTGGGCTGGCCTCTGCAGGGCATGGCATAGAGGACAGCAAGGCCACCCGGGGAATATCAGGCAGAGCTGGCCCTTGAACCAAATCTGTGTGTCTCTAGAGAGGCAGTGAGGGGCAGGCCGCAGCCTGTCTCTGCCTGTGACTCAGAAGCAGGGAGCCCCTGGCTGGGCAACCTGCACACACATTGGGCCCCCCTGTCTGTGCCCCGGAGATGGTTGCTAGTGGCCATCCCGCATCAAGCCACCAGCACTCTCTCGGGAGGGAGAGTTGTGGGATGCAAAGCAGACCTGACCCATCTGCCTCCCTCAGACTGCTCCTCAGAAACTGCAGAGGCTGCCTGACAGCTGCCCCTGCGTCGCCCTCCAGCTGCATCCCTGGTCACGCTCTGAGCTACTCAGAGCTGAGGCACCTCCTTTCTCCTTTCATTTCCGGTGGAATGAAACACATCCAGAAAAGTGAACAGAACACAAATGTACAGCGTAGCAAATTGCTATGAAGTGAACCAGGCCCCGTGTGCCCTCCCCAGCTCAGCGCCACCCCCTTCCTCTCTCACAACCCCTGCCCTCGCTTTGGGGAGGCTCACATTCCTGTTTTGCTATGAAGGCTTCATCCATCACAGTGCTTTCCTGTTTTCGGACGTTATGTGAATGGAATCATACAGATGCAACCTTTGGCGTCTGGCTTCTGCTCGTTACATCTTTGAGATTTGTCCAGGTTGCTGTGCGTAGCTGTAGTTTGTTCAGATTCATCGCTGAAAACTGTTCCATTGACTGTATTGTAGTTCATGGATCCATTTTACTGTGGATGGACGTTTAGTTTGTTTGTAGTTTGGGACAATCACAGACAGTGCTACTAGGAACAGTCTTATCTGTGTTTGTGATGCATGTGTGCACAAGTTTCTCTAGGGTATGTACCTAGGAGTCTCACTCCTGAGTTCTAGGGCCTTTCACTGTTTTCCAAGAATTTTGCAGTAAAAGAGACTTCCCTTGGTTCCACATCCTTGCTAACACTTGGTATTGTCAGACTTTTCTTCATCTTTGCCAGTCTGGTGGGTGTTTAATTATGGCTTTAATTTGCATTTAGCTAATTACTAATGAGGTTGGGCACATTTTCATGTATTTACTAACCACTTTGATTTTCTCTCCTGTGAAGTGTCTATTCAAATCTTTTGCCTATTTTCCTGTTGTTTTCTTATTAGTCTATAAGAATTCTTTATCTGGCCTCAATATTGTCAGCGAAATGTATCATATATATCTTCTCCAACTGTATAATTGTTTTTTGCACATAGCAAGAGATAAAGATTCACTTTCATCTTCCCCCCATAGGGTTACCCCACCTACCCCTGCATCATTTATTTATAACCTGTCTCTTCCCCAACCATCTGCAACGCCACTTGCCATATATCCATATATGTGTAGGTTTGTGGCTGGACTCTTTGTTCTGTTCTATTTGTCTGTCTGTTTCTATACCAGTGCCAAGCTCTCTTACTTACTGTTGCTTAATTATGTCTTCTTTTTTCTTTTCAAATTTAGTTTATTGGATGACACCACCCAAATAACACCATGCCCACTATTTTTTTTAAATTAATTTATTTATTTGGTTGTGCCGGGTCTTAATTGCGGCATGTGGGCGCCTTAGTTGTAGCATGCAAACTCTCAGTTGTGCCATGCATGTGGGATCTAGTTCCCTGACCAGGGATGGAACTCGTGCCCCCTGCAGTGGAATTACAGAGTGCTAACCACTGGACCGCAAGGGAATTCCCTTCAGGTGACTTTTAACTTCATTGAGCTCCTCATTACTTGATATTTATTGTTGTATGTGTCTAGTTTTCTGGGGTTTTTTTTAAACTCCTACATAAGACAGTATTTCTTTTTTCTTTTTTTTCTTGGAAAAGGAAGGTGTACTTTAATAGCATTTAAACTTTTTTATGATGATAAAATATAGATAATATAAATTAACCATTTTAAGCATACAGTTCTGTGGCATTAAGTACATTCACGTTGTTGTGAACCATCACCACCATCCATCCCCATAACTCTTCTCATCCTGTAAAACTGAAACTCTGTATCCATTAAATAGTAACTCCCCATTCCCCCTCCTCCAGCCCAGACAACCGCCATTCTACTTTCCATCTTATGAATTTGACTATTCTAGTTCCCTCATACAAGTGGAATCATCATTTGTCCTTTTGTGACTGGCTTATTTCACTTAGCATAATGTCTTTAAGATTCATCCATGTTGTAGCATGTGTCAGAATTTCTTCTTTTTTAAAAAAAATATTTATTTATTTATGTTTTGGCTGCATTGGGTCTTTGTTGCTGCGTGAGAGCTTTCTCTAGTTGGGGCGAGCAGGGGCTACTCTTTGTTGTGGTGCGCGGGCTTCTCATTGCGGTGGCTTCTCTTGTTGTGGAGCTCGGGCTCTAGGCATGTGGGCTTCAGTAGTTGTGGCTCGCGGGCTCTAGAGCACAGGCTCAGTAGTTGTGGCGCATGGGCTTAGTTGCTCTGCGGCATGTGGGATCTTCCCAGACCAGGGCTCGAACCTGTGTCCCCTGCACTGACAGGAGGATTCTTAACCACTGCGCCACCAGGGAAGCCCCAGAATTTCCTTTTTAAGGAAAGAAATAATATTCCATTGTATGGATGGACATTTTGTTATCCAACTGTCAACGACACTTGAGTTGCTTCCATCTTTTGTTTATTGTTAATAACACTGCTATGAACATGGATGTACAAATAAGTGTTAAGAGTCTCTTTTCAGTTCTTTTGGGTATATACCAGGAATTGGAATTGCTACGTCATATGGTAATTCTTTAACTTTTTGAGGAACCACCATATCATTTTCCCCAGTGGCTGCACCATTTTATGTTCCCACCAGCAATGCACAAGGGTTCTAATTTCTCCACATCCCTGTCAACACTTATTTTTTCTTTTTTTTTAAAAGATAATAGCAATCCTAATGGATGTTAAGTGGTATCTCATGGTGATTTTGATTTGCACTTTAAGGCTTAGTGATGTTGAGCATCCTTTCTTGTGCTTATTGACCATCTGTATATCTTTGGAGCAATGTCTATTCAAGTCCTTTGCCCATTTCTTTTCTTTTCTTTTTTTTTAATGTTTATTTATTTGGCTGTGCCAGATCTTCATTGCAGCGTGCGAGATCTTTAGTTATGGCATGCAGGATCTTTTAGTTGCAGCACGCTGGCTCTTAGTTGTGGCATGTGGGATCTAGTTCCCTGACCAGGGATCAAATCCTGGTCCCCTGCATTGGGAGCATGGAGTCTTACCAACTGGACCACTGGGGAACTCCACTTTGCCCATTTCTTTTTTTTTTTTTTTTCGGTACGTGGGCCTCTCACTGTTGTGGCCTCTCCCGTTGTGGCGCACAGGCTCCGGACGCGCAGGCTCAGCGGCCATGGCTCACGGGCCCAGCCGCTCCGCGGCATGTAGGATCTTCCGGACCGGGGCACGAACCCGTGTCCCCTGCATTGGCAGGCGGACTCTCAACCACTGCACCACCAGGGAAGCCCTGCCCAGTTCTTAATTGGGTTGTTTGCTTTTTTGGTGTTGACTTGTAGACAGTATTTCTTTTTTGTTGTTGCTTTTTAGATATTTATTTATTTATTTATTTTTGGCTGCCCCGGGTCTTAGTTGTGGCATGTGGGATCTTCCTTGTGGCATGCGGGATCTTTAGTTGCAGCATGAAGGATCTAGTTCCCCGACCAGGGGTTGACCCTGTGCCTCCTGCATTGGGAGCGCGGAGTCTTAACAACTGGACCACCGGGGAAGTCCCGACAGTATTTCTTATATACAGTTTTCTTAGATTGGGTTCTTTAGAAGGAAAACCTGAAACAGGGATCTTGTGCAAGTGATTTATTGCTCTTGTGCAAGTAGTCTCAGGATAAGCTGAATGGAGGAATCAGGATAGTGCAAAGGAAAAAACACGGGAAAGAGGTGGTCCCAGCTGGAGACTAGCTTTAGCCTGGTTCTACAGGAAGCTTTGGAATGCGCCTTGTCCTACAGAGTTGGTTTTGCTTTGAGGGGACCAGACTTGTGTGACCCTGGATCAGCATTATTGGCCAGGGGTTGTCTGGGTAGGGAGATAATCTCCTGGGCAAGGGCAGCACTCTGGCAAAAGGGGCTCTCTGGGCAATTAGTAGCTAACATTCACAGCACCTGGAGAGGGGACCACTTTTAGCACCAACGTGGAATGGGGATCTGGACCGGGCATCAATGGCAATTACCAAGTCCACCCCTTGAAGTGCTGAGATCCACTTGTTTCTCATATTAAGTTCAGTCCATTCAGACACAGACTCTTCAGTATTCTCACTGGTCCCAGTATCTGGGAGAACTTCCGAGAGATGGGTAGAGGGATGAACTGTGTGGCCCCCACTGCTGCAGTTGGACTCAAAACCACAAATGATACCCAACACCTCCCTTTTCCACCACCCTTTCTAGATTTCTCTTCTTGACGGCTAGGCTTTTGGCTCTTCGAGTCCCTGGGAGCCTGTGCTCACTGGGCCATGTTGCCATGCTTGCCTGTTTACAGTCACTGGGTATGGGAGAACCAAGAGCTACCCTGCCCCTCGGAATGCCTGAGTGCCAAAGGCACTCCTGCCTGCCCCCATCATGAGGCTGGCAGCCCTACATACAACAACGAGGGTCGGTTACCCCTGCCAACGTGGCCACTTCTTTCTGTGCCTACTGATCTACTAACATAAGTTGTCCCACGTGACCAGGTGGCAGCCATAGCTTCAGCTTTACTAGGTCCATGAGTAGAAATATCCTCTTTGGTAATCCAAACCTCTAGGCTCAGTACCTAATGTCGCAGAGCAGGAAGTGCAAGTTCCTCAAGGCGGTGACTGGGTAGTCCACCTGTTAGGGACGGAGCCTCGCGAAGTGGTTACTTCTTTTTTTTTTTAAGATTTTTTTTTTGATGTGGACCATTTTTAGTCTTTACTGAATTTGTTACAATATTGCTTCTGTTTTATGTTTTTTTTGGGGGGTTCGCGGGCCTCTCACTGTTGTGGCCTCTCCCGTTGCGGAGCACAGGCTCCGGACGCGCAGGCTCAGCGGCCATGGCTCACAGGCCCAGCCGCAGCGGCGGCATGTGGGATCTTCCCAGACCGGGGCACGAACCCGTGTCCCCTGCATCAGCAGGCGGACTCTCAACCACTGCGCTACCAGGGAAGCCCTATGTTTTGTATTTTTGGCTGCGAGGCATGTGGGATCTTAGCTCCCTGATCAGTGATCGAACCCGCACCCCCTGCATTGGGAGGCGAAGTCTTAACCACTGGACCGCCAGGGAAGTCCCAAGTGGTTACTTATTGGTACAGAGTATGTACCACTTCCTGGAGGACAGTGCTCTGTCCTCCCAGGATGCCATCTCCAGGTTGGAGCCTCATTTGAGCCTTCATGTGCCTAGTCCATCTCTAGAAGATCAGCAACTTCTAGATGGTACAGTTTGTGGTAGAAATGGTGGGTCCCAGGTCATGTGCCCATTGCCATACCTACTTTGCCATAAAGCAGGTCCTTTAGTGCTAGGCAGTTATGTGGGATTTCAGGTCAGCAAACCAGATACATTGTGAGCTCTTGATAATGGTGCTGGCTTAATTACTGCAGGCAGAAAAGGCAAATCCACACCCAGATACATGGCAATCTATCTTGGTGAGTATGGGTTCTTGCTTTTTCTCGGGTAGAAGGGATCCAGTGTAATCAACTTGCCACCAAGTGGCCGGTTGGCTCCTCCAGGGGCCTCAGCCTTGGTTTCTGATGCTCACAGGTTAGACACTGGCAGTGGCAGTAGCTGGATCAGCCTTGGTTATGAGGAGCTTGTGCTGTTGGGCTCATGCATAGCCTCCACCCTGCCACCATGGCTACTTCATTGATGAGACAATTGTGGTGGCAGAGGACAGATCCCAGCTGATCCCCATTGGCTGAGCCATTCCATCTGCTTGGTGTTTAGAGCCTCTGTGGTGGATGCTCACTGGTAGACATTAATATGCCATACAAAGATCTCCATCCTTTGTGCCAGTTCTCACAGGTCCATCCAAATGCTTCTTCCCCATACCTCTTGTCCCTGAACTTCCATGTTTCTCCGTCCAGGCTCCGTCCAGCTAAATCATTTCTCACTGCCCATGAGTTCAGGCCATGTCTCCCTCCCACAAAGTGAGTGGCCAAGTTCACTACTGCAAGCTTTGCCTATCGGGATGATTTCCCTTTGCCACCTTCTTTCAGGGTGACCACTGAATGGGGATACAGTGCAGCATTAGGCCATTTTCAGGCCACACCAACATATTTAGCCAACCTTCCCATGGACCAAGCATATACGTTTTCCTCCTCTGTCACTGTGTCACAGGGAATCCCCTGAGACCACAGGTGAGAGCTAAGGGAGAGGTATCACAGCTATAAGAGTAAGTACATGAATCCAGTCCTGGATCAGATGCTTTCAGATGATGATCTATCTACCTGGCTTTATGCCTTGGTGGTCTGACAGAACCAAGTGATGGGCAGTTCTGGCCTCAGATGTCCCATAGAAACACTGCATTTCTACCGGAGCTCAGTAGCAAGCCAGAAGTTACAGCATGGGGGAAGCCATGCTGCATGTCATGTGGGATCTTATACCCCGACCAGGGATTGAACCCAAACCCCCTGCAGTGGAAGCACAGAGTTTTAACCACTGGACCACCAGGGAAGTCCCCAGTTACTTCTTGAGCTGCTTGGATCTGGGTGGGTTTGTAGTTTTCATGAAATTAAAAGAATTCAGCCATTATATCTTCAAACAGTATTTCTGTCCTCCCAACACTCACCTCTATGTTCAGGGACTCCAATTAACATCTATACTAGCCCTCTTGAAGTTGTCCTACAGCTCATTGGTACTCTGTTCATTCTTTTCCAAGCTCTTTTCTCTCTGTTTCATTTAGTTTCTTTTTTCATGTCTTCAAGTTCACTAAGATTTTCTTCTGCTGGGTCTAATCTGTTGTTTGTTTTGTTTGGGGTTTTTTTTTCTGGTATTTTTTTTTTTTTTTTTTTGGCTGCGTTGGGTCTTAGTTGCAGCACGCAGGATCTTTCCTTGTGGTGCGTGGGCTTCTCTCTGGTTGTGGCGCATGGTCTTCTCTCTAGTTGTGGCGTGTGGGCTTCTCTTTAGTTGTGGCGTGGTTTTCTCTCTCTAGTTGTGGCCTGTGGGCTCCAGGGCATGTGGGCTCTGTAGTTGCGGTGCATGGGCTCCAGAGTGCATGGGCTCTACATTTTGCAGCATGCAGGCTCTCTCGTTGAGGCATGCGAGTTCAGTAGTTGTGGTGCGCAGGCTTAGTTGCCCCGTGGCCATGTGGGATCTTAGTTCCTTGACCAGGGATTGAACCCACACCCCCTGCAGTGGAAGCACGGAGTCTGCATTGGAAAGCGGATTCTTTACCACTGTACCACCAGGGAAGTCCCTGGGTCTAATCTGCTGTTGATCTCACCCAGTGTATTCTTCATTTCTGACATTGTTTTTCACCTTTATGTTTGACTTGGGTCTTTTTTGTATCTTCTATGTCTCTACTTAACATGCTCAGTCGTCTTCTACTCCTCCCTTCCTCCTTCCAGCAAGCCCCCACTGACACCTCTTGTGGGCCAGGCCTTGTTGCTGGGTGCAAGGGAAACAGAAGTGATAGATGCAGAATTGTGGAGTCTTGTCAGAAAAGTCTTCTGAGAAAAGCCAGTGTCCAGGAGATCAGAGGTTACTGTCTATTATCCATAGACAGTATCCCCGACCCTCTGTGGACAAGGCCAAAGGGGACCCTGCTGGGAGGGAAGGTCTGGATTCCACACTATTCTTCCATTGCTCAGCTCTGGGCCTCAACTTTCTATGGGTATAAAGGGAGCTAGCCCATATGTCTCCCGGGTCTTTTGGGGACTCGGATGAGACAAGGAGGGGCAGTTTTGGGGCAGGTGCTGATGTGATCTCTAGTCTTGCCTTCAGGTCACTGGCAGGTGGCCTGGTCTCACCAATGCCCTGGTTCTGCAGCAGTGACTGTGCTCTTTCAAGCAGCATCAGCAGGCCAGGCTCCAGGCATCAGGCAGCGGCCGCGTCGATGGAGCCTTATCGGGATCCACAGGGCCCGCTCTTCGGGCCCCGCCTGGCTGCCAGCCCGACCCCAAACTTTGCCCGTGGTCCCGGGCACCCTGGCAAGGGCTTCTGGATGCAGACCAGCACAGGGCTGGGCACAGGGGGCAGGGGGCAGGGTCCGTCCGCTGGAGGAGTGGGCGAGGAGGGCAGGGAGAGGCCCCCAGCCTCAGGCTGAGCAGGGCCTGCAAACTACCCTTTGGTAAGCTCTCCTGCGCATCGCACGAATTTGGCCCGCAGGAGACCTCCACGAGCCTGACCAGCAACAATGAATGAGTGACGGAGCGGCTCTGGGTGAGCGGGCGCCGCTGGCACGACGGCCCGGCCTGCTTCAGCGACGAGGCATGAGGGGCTGCAACTGGCCGTCCCCACTCTTTGGACCCTGCTTCGTCCGCAGGGGGAGGGCGCGGCCCCCGAAGTCCGTCCCCGGAAAAGCGGTGGCCAGAGGCTGTAACCCCTCCCGCCCAGGCCCCACCCCACCTCTCCCGCCCTCTCTCAGCCAATAGCAGCACGCGTTGCTGGGAGGTGCAGCAAGGGCTGGGCCTATGCGGTGGTGCGTTGTTGGGCTGCGGCGCCTCAGGCCGCACCCAGCTCGGGCTTCTGGGGCTGAGCGGAGGGCTGAGGGGGCGGGAGGCCGGGCAGGCCGGTGGGGGCAGCCGGCAGGGTACGCGCGGCGGACAGGGGGCGGAGCCGGAGCGACGGGCGGCGGCCGCGCTCAGAGCTGGTAGCCTGTCCGCTGCCCGCGATTCGACTCTGAGGTGAGGCCCGTGTGCAGGACGGCGGCAGGCCCGGGGCTCCAGGCCGGGCGGCGGGGCCTGTGGCGGCGGCGCGGAGGGTGGAGGCGGCCCCGGGGGTCTGTCCTGGGCGGGCGGGGGTGGGGTCCCCGTCGTTCGGCCGTCGGCCTTGACTGGCGCAGAGGGGCCGACGCCCTGCAGACCCTTCGTCGCACGGGCTAGTCTGTGGGAGCGCCTGGGCAGCTCGTCGGTGGACTGGGTGGTGGGCTTCGGGCGCCCGTGTGGGAAAGGAGGATCCGGGCCGGACGTTGGGTCAGCGCGGTGCTCGCGGCCGCCGGGTCAGTGGCCCGCAGGGCTGACGGCTCCAGGGTTCGAGCACAGACGCAGATAGACGCGGGCATCCGGGTTCTGCCCGTCTGCTCTCGTGTTGTTGAAAAAACGACAGCTTCTGCCCAAACAAAAGCCATATCTGCCTACGGATGGTAATAGGGTTGTCCTGCAACTTTATTAGAGAAGGAGCTGTTGGTCATCTCGCCCTCTCCTTCCTTCCTTTCTTTTTCGTTTCTTTTAGTGGGGCGGGGGGGGGGGGGGTGTCAGAGGGTCTCTGCCTTTAGCAATTACTTTTATTTTTGCTCTTGTAATTCATGGCTCAAGATATTTACCAGGTCTTTGTGTTCACTTCATGCAGTCTTACCTTAAAGTAAGTATTTTGGTTAACCTCCAACGGCTGGTGGTGTGACCATATGATTTTATGCCTAAATGACACAAAGCAATTTGTCCTATCCCCAAGAACCAAAAACATAGCTGAGAGCGGTGTGCAGTGCTGATAAGTTGTTACAGAAAGGTTTTTTTGCGGGTGAAAAATTGGTTAAATCTTAATGGGGATAGGAAGTAGGCTGCTGTCCTCTTTGCTGAACACATCAGTAGAAGCCCCCAGTGAAAACGAGTCGGAGTCAGTGAGCTGGGGTTCAGCAGGCAGCAAAGAGGGGAGGGCATCCCAGGCAAAGAGGGTGAATTGTATGAGGGTGGGATTGTAATAACTGCAGTCTTTAGTTAATGGGCAGGTGCCAGCCCACGTGTAAATTACTTTTTAAAATCCAGAATCTTAGTATTCTGACTGTGGGTTAAACTAGAATAGTAAAGTTGGTTTTTCTTTTTAGCATCTTTATTGAAGTATAATTACTTTACAATGGTGTTTTAGTTTCTGCTGTATAATCAGCTATATGTATACATATATCCCCATATCCCCTCCCTCTTGCGTCTCCCTCCCACCCTCCCTATCCCACCCCTCTAGGTGGTCACAAAGCACCGAGCTGATCTCCCTGTGCTATGCGGCTGCTTCCCACTAGCTGTCTTACATTTGGGAGTGTATATATGTACGTGCCACTCTCTCACTTTGTTCCCAGTCCATTCGCAGATTTGTTCCAGTCCATTCGCAGAAGACGCAGTAGGTCTGCGTCTTCCCGTCTTGCCCCTAGGTTCTTCATGACCATTTTTTTTTTTTTAGATTCCATATATATGTGTCAGCATATGGTATTTGTTTTTCTCTTCTGACTTACTTCGCTCTGTATGACAGACTCTAGGTCCATCCACCTCACTACAAATAACTCAGTTTCGTTTCTTTTTATGGCTGAGTAATATTCCATAGTAAAGTTGTTATTTAGAGAAGTGGATGGTTTTGGCAGTCCCAACTGCTTTTCAGAGTTTTGTTTTGTTTTGTTTTTGTTTTTGCGGTACGCGGGCCTCTCCCATTGCGGAGCACAGGCTCCGGATGCGCAGGCTCAGCAGCCATGGCTCACGGGCCCAGCCGCTCCGCGGCACGTGGGATCTTCCCGGACTGGGGCACGAACCCGTGTCCCCTGCATTGGCAGGCGGACTCTCAACCACTGCGCCACCAGGGAAGCCCTTTTCAGAGTTTTGACGTGGGTTACAGCAGGACAAATGGTATGATTTGTTTTACTGCTTGTGTGGTTTTAGTTACAGAGGCTCACTGAATGACAGGAATCTAAATTCCACCCAGTCTCCAAAAGGTGGGATAGTTTCCTTTCTAAAATATAATTTATACACCTCACCGTTTCTCCTTTAACTCTTTGATGCTATCCGATATTGGTAAGGTTTTGTTTGGTATTCAGTTTTTTGTTATTGATTTTACTATAAAAACTGTTTCTTTAGATCGGTTATTAGTTTTTAGTTAGTTCTTTCAAGTAGTCCTTGTTTTGAATCAGAAAGTACTGAAATGCTTTAAAAGATACTTTAAAAAAATTAAAAATAATCAAATATCCAGCCAGTGTTAAAATTTTATTGATCATCATAATTTTTTAGCAGTTTGACAGTTAATATAAAAAAGACATTTTTATTATGTGAAACTTAGAGTTTAACTGGACTTGTTTATTTATTTATTTATTTTGAATTTTTGAGTTTTATTGTATTTATTTTTTTATACAGCAGGTTCTTACTAGTTATCTGTTTTATACTTATTAGTGTATACATGTCAATCCCAATCTCCCAATTCATCACACCAGCCCCACCACTTTCCCCCCTTGGTGTCCATACGTTTGTTCTCTACTTCTGTGTTTCTGTTTCTGCCCTGCAAACCGGTTCATCTGTACTATTTTTCTAGGTTCCATATATATGCGTTAATATACGATATTTGTTTTTCTTTTTCTGACTTCACTCTGTATGACTGTCTCTGGATCCATCTGTGTCTTTACAAATGACCCAATTTTGTTCCTTTTTATTGCTGAGTATGTGGACTTGTTTATTTATTTTTACATGTTTAATTCTTCCCACACATGTAGAGAAACTAGTATAGTAAACGTCTCTTTATCCTCATCCAACTTCAGCAGTTATTAACTCATGGCCAGTTTTGCTTTATCTGTACCCCCAAACCCAGATGTCATATCATTTTAGCCGTTAAGTATTTCTGTATGTATATCTGTATACTTTTTTTTTTTTTTTGCGGTACGCGGGCTTCTCACTGTTGTGGCCTCTCCTGTTGCGGAGCACGGGCTCCGGACACGCAGGCTCAGCGGCCATGGCTCACGGGCCCAGCCGCTCCGTGGCATGTGGGATCTTCCCAGACCGGGGCACGAACCCGTGTCCCCTGCATCGGCAGGTGGACTCTCAACCACTGTGGCACCAGGGAAGCCCTATATACATTTTAAAAAGACAAATACAGATACCACTATCACAGAATTCCTTATTACCTTCAAATATCCAACTAGTGTTGAAATTTTCTTGATTTTAACAGTCTGAATCAGGATCCAAATGCTATTCATACATTGTGGCTTATTTTAATCCATAGGCTCCTCCATCTTTTGTTATCCCTTGTAATTTATTTGTTGCTGAAATTGGTGGTTTGTCCTGTGGAATTACACACAGTCTGGATTTTATTCTTCTGTAGTTTACACAGAATTTGCTGTAAATGTAATCTAATTTAGTTAGAGCTGAAGGAGTAGTCAGATTCAGGTTTGATTTATTTTTGGCAAGAAGACTTCATAGGTTAGTAGGCAGGTAAGGATTAGTAGTCTTTTTTTAAAATTGAATATAGTTGATTTACAGTGTTTCAGGTGTACATCAAAGTGATTCACATATACTTTTCAGATTCTTTTCCAATATAGGTTATTACAAGATACTGAATATAGATCCCTGTGCTATCCAGTAGGCACTTGTTTATCTACTTTATGCATAGTAGTATCTGTAAATCCCAAATTCCTAATTTATCTTACCCCATCCCCCTTTCCCCTTGGGTAACCATAAGTTTGTTTTCTCAGTCTGTGAGTCTATTTCTGTTTTGTAAATAAATTTGTATCATTTTTTTAGATTTCACTAAAGTGATATCATATGCTGTAATATGTGTGATATATGATATCATACGTCTTTCTCTGTCTGGCTTATTTCACTTAGTATGATAATCTCTAGGTACATCCATGTTGCTGCAAGTAGTCTTTCTTCTTGTTAGGAGCCCTTGATGCTCAATGTTTAGAGTCATTATTTCATGAGGCATTAAAAAATGTTGATGATTTAATTATATAACTTCATCATTGATTAGCTGAATATTTCTATAAAGAGTAATTTCCCCTCCTTCGTAATTTGGTTATCTTGAATTATAACTCTTTAAGGAAAGGCAAGATAAATGCTTAATTCTGCTCCATTTTTTATTAGTTTTCAAAATAATGAGTTGGTGTCCCCCCAAAATAGCCAGTGAATTGTGTATATGTATTTGTGTTCTTGTGAACTCATGGATTTAAACGTATTTGATATGGTTCAATTCATTGTAGATCCTTATTGAGGCTCAACTTGTTCCGTCGTTGTCCAATAGGAATCTGTTCAAATCGGCTCCTAAATCCTTTAGACACAACTCTTAATGGTCTTTGATTGCTCTTCTTTCTGGTATGACAAACTGCACCAGGCTCACCTTGTACATTTTCTGTCCCAGCCCTGGAATCATCATTTCTCCAATGGGCCTTGGTTTCTTTTAATGAAAAAATAGTATTTAGTAATCACAATCTGTGCCCTGGAGTTGTTCATTGCTACTAAGTTGATCATTGTTTCTAGGTCTTTTCAGTGCACACATCATGGATTACTGATACTTCTAGTTGTAAAGCAAGAGGACAGAATTCTATTTAACCTTCTTAATCTTGCACCTGTACCTTTTTTTCTTCTAAGACAAACATCTTGATTCTAATTACTCATTGTTTTATCCCACACTGTACATATTTCAGTATCAGAAGAGTAATGTGAACACTACCACCAACTGATATAAAGTATTTAAGAGGTTTTTTTGCATCCTTATTTGGAATATGTAGTCAAATTACCGTGTTTTAAAGTCACTTTGAATAGTTACTCCATGATTTTGCCACCACTGGATGCATAGTGTTCGTTTTTTATTTTGCTTTCAGTGTTTAGGAATTGCTTTTTTTTTGATCTTTTTTCTTTTTTTTTAATTGAAGTAATTTGATGTACAATATTATATAAGTTATAGATAGTGATAAATAATTTTTAAAGGTTATACTCCATTTATAGTTATTATAAAATACCGACTAAGGAATTGCTTTTTGTCTTGTTTTGTTTTTAGATTCCATGTATAAGTGGGACCATACGGTATTTGTCTTTCTCTGTCTGACTTATTTCATTTATCATAATGTTCTCGAGGTTCATCCATGTTATAGAATGTATCAGGATTTTCTTCCTTTTTAAGGCTGAATAACATTCCATTGTATGTAAATACCACATTTTGTTTATTCATTCATCCCTCAGTAGACAGTTGGGTTGCTTCCACATGTCAGCTATTGTGAATACTGCTGCTGTAAACATGGATGTACAGATATCTCTTTGAAACCCTACTTTCAGTTCTTTGGAATATATACCCCGGAGTGGAATTGCTGGATCATATGGTAATTCTGCTTAAAAAATTTGGGAGAACCACTGTACTGGTTTCCACAGTGGCTGTACCATTTTACATTCCCACTAGTAGAGCAGAAGGGCTCCAGTTTTTTCACATCCTTGCCAACATTTGTTTTCTTTTTATTGATTGTAGCCATAATAGTCATCCTAATGGGTATGAGGTGGTATCTTGACGTAGTTTTGATGTGCATTTCCCTAATCCCAGCAGGCTTTTTTCACTTACCATTTGGCATCCATGCCAGACTATAACATAGACATATGTCTTATTCCTTCTTCCAGTTGCATTGTGCTCCTTTATGTGGTTGTACCATACTTTATTCAAGAAGATATGACTGCTTTTTAATGAACATTCAACACAAATATCTTGTCTGATAATGGCATTTTTTTCTTTTTTATAAATTTATTTATTTATTTTTGGCTGCATTGGGTCTTTGATGCTGCACGTGGGCTTTCTCTAGTCGCAGCAGGCAGGGGCTACTCTTCGTCGTAGTGCGCGGACTTCTCATTGCGATGGCTTGTCTTGTGGCGGAGCACAGGCTCTGGGTGCATGGGCTTCAGTAGTTGTGGCTCCTGGTCTCAGTAGTTGCGGTTCACGGGCTTTAGAGCGTGGGTTCAGTAGTTGTGGCGCACGGGCTTAGTTGCTCTGTGGCATGTGGGATCTTCCCAGACGAGGGTTTGAACCCGTGTACCCTGCATTGGCAGGCGGATTCTTAACCACTGCGCCACCAGGGAAGCCCTAATTTTTTAAGAGCTTATTTGTCAGAAATAATGTTCATGGCAAATTATTAAAGGTTCATCTGTTCCCTTAAAGCAGGGGTTAACAGGCTTTCTGTAAAGGGCCAGATAATAAATATTTTAGGCTTTGAGGGCTGTATGATCTCTGTTGCAACTACTCAGCTCTGCTGCTGTTGCATGAAAGCAGCCATAGATGATATGTAAGTGAATGAGCATGACCGTCCCATAAAACCTTATATATGTTTGCTGAAATTTGAATTGATTTTCATGTCTATCATATATTTATGTTTCATACAATTTTTTTTAGCCTTTAAAAATCAAAGCTTGTGACCCTTTTAAGAACAGGCAGTGGGCTGGATTTGGCTTCAGGCGGGGCATCATTTGCTGATTTCTGCCCGGAGTTTAAATTTTATCATTAGATCAAACTAGACATCTGCCTCCTGGACTTAATTGTTTTGTCTGCCAGTGGACTTTCTTTCGTTGCATCCTGCTTTGGTCTACAGTAAGGAACTATGTAGGAGAAATACTGTCCTGAGATGCCACATGGTATTGGTTGCAGGGCTATCACTGGGGGCTTTGTCCATTATAATAAATGAAATAAAGACTGTTCATTCTTCAAGAAATCTTCTTTACTCTTCTTTGAGTAGAATTTTCAACTTCATTATTCTAGTTCTATCCCAGAATGAATTTTTATATTTCATGTTTGTCCTTTAGTTTAATGTATTTCAGCTGTGGTTCCATAGTAAGAGCTACTTGGAGTTAGAAACACCTGGTTACACCTAGCTGTATAACTTTCTTTGCCAAATTAATATTTTTTAATTTAATTTTTATTTTATTTTGGAGTATAGTTGATTTACAATATTGTGTTAGTATCAGGTGTACAGCAAAGTGATTCAGTTACACATGTACATATATCCTTTTTTTTCAGATTCTTTTCCCATATAGGTTATTACAGAATATTGAGTAGAGTTCCTTGTGCCATACAGTAGGTCCTTGTTGATTATCTATTTTATATATGGTAGTGTGTATATGTTAATTCCAAACTCCTAATTTATCCCTCCCCCGACCTTTCCCTTTTGGTAACCCTAAGTTTGTTTTTGAAGTCTGTGAGTCTGTTTCTGTTTTGTAAATAAGTTCATTTGTATCATCTTTTTAGATTCCACATATAAGTGATATCATATATTTGTCTTTGTCTGACTTACTTCACTTAGTATGATAATCTCTAGGTCCATCCATATTGCTGTAAATTTTGCCAAATTAATCTTAAGCTAGCATTAAACCTGGCCCAGAGGAAGAACCCAAGAAATGGCAAAGCCCCTTTCCTACCCTTACCTCCATCGCTTACTCCACCTCTTATCCTTGGGCACATCACTTCCCTTTTTCTGAACTTCAGTTTCCCCATTTGTGCAGTGATGATAATACCTTCCTTAACTACTTCAAAGAATTTGTATGATGAGTAAATGAAAAAGTACTTTGTAAGTGATAGGTGCTGCTCAAGTGTGTGATTTATTATCACATATTTAGAATATACTTGGGGGCAAAAAGGAGAGAGGAACCATTGCTGATGGTGCAGTAACTTCTCTTAAATTCACCCCCAACAATTATTTATCTCATGCCTTTTGCGTGTGAAACATTGTACTGAAAAAGCAGATGCTATGCATATTGTAGCTCATCTTGCCAAATGAGATGATACTGTTTGAGAAAATGTAATGCTTGTAATTCAGAGGTGCCGTTGCCACAGAAGCTTACTACACAAAATTGTAGATTTGAGCCAAAGGTCTGGAAGCTCAAAACCTTGGGGTAAAATCTTTTAGTTTTACTTTAAAGATGTTGCTTCACTGTCTGTTTTTTGTTTTTTTAATAAATTTATTTTTTGGCTGCGTTGGGGTCTTCGTTGCTGTGCGTGGGCTTTCTCTAGTTGCGGCGAGCGGGGGGCTACTCTTCGCTGCAGTGTGTGGGCTTTTCATTGTGGTGGCTTCTCTTGCTGCAGAGCACGGGCTCTAGGCACGTGGGCTTCAGTAGTTGTGGCACATGAGCTCAGTAGTTGTGGCTCGCGGGCTCTAGAGCACAGGCTCAGTAGTTGTGGCGCACAGGCTTAGTTGCTCCGCGGCATGTAGTATCTTCGTGGACCAGGGCTCGAACCCTTGTCCCCTGCATTGGCAGGTGGATTCTTAACCACTGCACCATCAGGGAAGCCCTTCACTGTCTTCTTGCTTGCATCACCTCCTACAAGCAGTCTGCTGTCATCCTTATGTTTGTTCTTCTACATAACATGTGTTTTTCTTTGGCTGCTTTTAAGATTTTCCCTATCACTGGTTTTGAGCAATTTTATAGTATTTTGATGTGCTTTTGTATTCAGTAGTTTTTTTCGTGTTTCTTGTGCTTGGGGTTCATTGAGCTGCTTTCTTGGATCTGTGGGTTTATAGTGTTTGTCAAACTTGAGAAAATTTTGGCCATTATTTTTTCACGTTTCCTTCTCCATGTTGCCTTTGAGGACTCCAGTCCCATTCATGTTAGACCATTTAAAGTTGCCCCACAGCTCACGGATGCTCTGTTCATTTATTTGTCTTTTCTATTTATGTTTTGTTCTGGTTGTTTTTTGTTGCTCTGTCTTTATATTCACTACTCTCTCTTCTACAATGTTTAATCTATCATTGATCTTGTTCAATGTAATTTTTCATCTTACATGGTGTAGCTTTCATCTTCAGAAGTCCAATTCATATCATATTTATAGTTTTCATCTCTCTACTTGAGATTTTGAACATGTGTAATACAGTTGTACTAACTGTTTCAGTGGCCTTGTCCACTAATTTTAACTCCTCTTTCAGTCCTGGGTTGGTTTGATTGATTTATCTCTTCAATATGGGTCATATTTTCCTGCTTCTCTGCTTGTTGGGTAAGTTTTTATTGGATTTCAGACATCGTAAATTTTACATTGTTGGGTTCTGAATCATTATTTCTTCCTATAAACGTTCTTAAGCTTTGTTCTGTTACGTTAGCAGTAGGACTTTAGAATTTTTCCTGCGTTGGAGATGGTGAATGGCAACATTTTCTTTTTCTTTTTAATATATTAAATTCCTAGCTTCCTTGAGAATCTAAAGTTAGTGAAACAACAACAACAGCACTTTACCTTGAATCATATATATCCTTTTGTTTTTTATTTTCCCCCATGCTTTGGCAAGTTATTTTGGCAAGTAGAAGGGATGTCTTTTTTTGAATTTTCTATCGTCTGAGGTTTTAAAAATTGAATCTAAGATTTGGTTAAGTAGCAGACAGATTAAACATGCTAATACTTGCTTAGTTTGTTCAGTGCTTGCTGGTTAACACATGGCTCCTTAAAATATTTAGGTTATCTTAACATAGCATAATGTTAAACTTTAACAAAACTGTTTAATAGTTAATGCTTGTTCTGACCTACATGCAGGAAACTTGAGTTGGAAGGAATGAAGGGAAGCAAGTTTAACTCAGTTTTGCTCTTTGAGCTTTATTTATTCCAGAAGTACCTTTTTAAACAAGTGTTATGACTAATGTATAATATTGTCTTTGATATCTGTTAGCTTCAAAGTGTTGAGCATATTTTGACATGATTTTGTATGAATTTAAGCTACATAGGAGAAGAATAGCATTTTTAAATACAGTAGGACTGGAGTGTGGAGGACACTTATTTTTAAATTAATTAATTTGTTTTTATTTTTGGCTGTATTGGGTCTTCGTTGCTGCTCATGGGCTTTCTCGAGTTGAGGCAAGCAGGGGCTACTCTTTGTTGCAGTGCGTGGGCTTCTCATTGTCGTGGCTTCTCTAGTTGCAGAGCATGGGCTCTAGAGCATGGGCTCAGTAGTTGTGGTGCATGGGCTTAGTTGCTCCGCGGAATGTGGGATCTTCCCGGGCCAGGGATTGAACCCGTGTCCCCTGCATTGGCAGGCGGATTCTTAACCCCTGCGCCACCAGGGAAGTCACTTAACTTTTAACTGAATAGTGTCTTGAGAACGTAGTCTGCCAGGATAAAATGACAGTAATTTTTAAAATGTTATTTTGCAAGCATATTTTCCATTCTGTAGCTTTCATTAACTTGCAGTCCCATCTCTTCACCTATAGTTATTGAGCACCTACTGTACTCTGGGTACTATTCTGGGCACTGAACAGAGCAGGGAATGAGACACATTTTCCTTTCTTGGGAACTTATATTCTAGAAAGAGAGGTTAGATAATGAAGAAATACTGTAATGTCAGATAGTAACAACTGCTGTGAAGACCATGTAACTGGTTAAGGGAACAGGATAAGGGAATGGAGAATGGTGGCAGCAAGGATCTGTTCCAGATTGGGGAGGGAGGTAGGCTTCTCTAAGGAGGTGATGTTTGATCAGAGATCGAATCTGTGTGCATTTGGGGGAAGGCATCTGGGCAGCGGAGACCCGTCTCACTGTACATGGTTTCTTGTTGCCTGTTGGTGGGGGCAGGCCATGTAGGCTAGACATCTGGAAAAGAAAACCCTCGTGGGCTGTGAACTCGATGGGGAAGCAGAGCATGTGCTGTTTGCCCGTTTCCCTATACTTGGGTAAGGCCTGGCGCTGGGTAGTGTAGATATGACATTGATTGTTTTGGTGGAGCCCATGTAATAATGACAAAATTATTGTTATTATTAGTAGTGTCATAATTAAATCATGAAGTTTAATAATAGCCACAGTTAATTTTTATTGAGCACTCCATGGGAAGTATTGTTGTTGTCCCATTTTGCAGACGAGGGAGCTGTGAGACAGGTTAAGTATTATAACTTGTCCAAGAGCACACAGCCAGAGTGGTGGTGTGTACCTATACCTCCTTTAAAAAATAAATTGTTACGCATAATGATATTGATTTTGCTCCTCCTTAATACATCTTGGCGAATACTCCGTAGCAGCACAGATAAATCTATTTCGTTCTCTTTAATAGTCTCAGGTATTTCGTCGTAACAATACAATTTGTTTAATCACTGCTGTATTGATAGGTATTAGTTTCCAGATTTTTACTGTTGTAAACTTTTTCAGTTAATATTCTTTGTCTTTGAGCACTCTGAAGTATATCTGTAGATACAGTCTCAGAAGTGAAATTGCCTGGTTCAAGGATATTTGTACTTTTAGTTTCCATAGCTGTTTCCAAATTACCCTCCTAAGGAGTTATGCCAGTTTATATTCCCACCAACTACATGTATTCCCCACATAAGAAAGTGTTGACGTGTAACATAGAGGGAATCACAGTACTTATTTTACACAGTTATTGTGAAGATTAAATGCATAAAAGCTACCTAGTAAGTGGCTGTTATATATTATTAATATAATTATTAACCATGTTTCTGAACCTTATTACCAAAAATATTATAAGCCTAGGAACTGTTTGAGGAGGTTGGAAAAGGGGGTTTATACGACTGACCGTATATGCTCCCCAAATACTGTCCCCGTTTCAGAACAGCTTAGCTCTGCGTCAAGGCCTTGGGAGCTGTGGGGACCTGGGAGCTTCAGGCTGATGTGGGAATCGAGCCCGCAGGCACATGCAGACAGGACCGGGGTGCCCTCAGAGGCAGCGCACAGTGGGTGTTGACTCCACGTGTGCCTCCGCAGCACCCTGCAGTAGCAACCTTCAGTGTTTCCATGGGGGGGAGGAGGCCAGCGCTGGGAGGCACCTGTAGAATACCGTGTCTCAAACACTTTGTTCTCCCCTTCTCTTCATCTGATAAGGCTTAGTTTAAATTTGCCTTTTGCACTGACTTACGGAGAATGATTCAGGGAGCTCCTCAGCAAAGCAGGCGGTTTTTCTCATCCGCATGCTGTTGCTTGAAATGTCTTGTGGAGGAGACAAAGCAGTGTGGTGGTAAGGAATGAGCAGGTCTTCAGCGAGAAGGTGCGAGTTTACTGCAGGTTCACTGAGGGTTACCCAGCAGTGGGTGGCAAAGTCACTTAACTGCTCCCAGCCTCAGTTCTCTCCCACAAAATGAAGCAGTTATAAGATGCAAAGGAGAGAATGTTGCGAAAACCCTTTGAAAATGCAAATGCTGAAGAACATATATGTTCACACAAAAATTGGTATGTGAATGTCCGTAGCAGTATTACTCTTAATAGCTGAAAAGTGGAAACAAACCCGGTAATAAAGAATGAAATACTGATATATGCTGCAAATGGATGAACTTGGAAAAGGTTTTGCTAAATGAAAGAAGCCAGAGGATCAGAGGTGGTAGGGGAGGGGAGGAATAGGATTGGGGACTGACTGATGATGTGTGTGGGGTTTCTTTTTGGGTGTTGAAAATGTTATAAAATTAGATCGTGATGATGGTGCACATCTCTCTGTATATACTAAAACCCACTGAACTGTACACTTTAAGTCGGTGAATTATATGATATGTGAATATATATCAGTAAAGCTGTAAAAATGCGAATGCTGCATTAGGCATTTTATTCTCACTGAAGTAAGTTAGTTGTCAACTATTGGTATAGTGCTGGGTATTAGGGATATAGTGTCTGGATGCAATTTGCCACTCAAACTGTGTAGCCCTGGATCAAGCTGGTGAAATTCTCTGAACTCATTTTTTTCTTTGGTTGAAACAGAAGTAGTAATAGTAACAGTCTTGTCCAACTAGAAGTGTTGTGAGGCCACAGTGAGAGAACTTCTGAATGCATGTGGTACATAGGTATGCTGTCAGTGTGCATTTCCTCTCCTTTCCTCCTTTTCCAGTGTATAGACCAGGGAGAAGCAGATGTTAAGTGGGAAAGGCACGGAAAGGCAATAAAGAGTCCTGTTTACTAGCTACTCCCACTCTTTTTTTTTAATAAAGCTATGTGCAGAGATATTTTTGTTTTGTTACAGCTGTATGTATTTGCAGCTTAGCAAGAACTTTGTGGTTAAGCCATGCTTTCCAAGATTAGAAAATGTTTTAGTTAATAGGCCAACCTTGTTCCCAGGTGATACCATTAATCAGGTTATTATTGTATAGAGCTTCAGGCAAGAAGGGAGGGTAGAAATGATTCTTTTTTTTTTTTTTCTTTTTTGCGGTACGCGGGCCTCTCACTGCTGTGGCCTCTCCCGCTGCGGAGCACAGGCTCCGGACGCGCAGGCTCAGCAGCCATGGCTCGCGGGCCCAGCCGCTCCGCGGCATGTGGGATCTTCCCGGACCGGGACATGAACCTGTGTCCCCTGCATCGGCAGGCGGACTCTCAACCACTGCGCCACCAGGGAAGCCCTAGAAATGATTCTTGAGTCTCATAGAATGAACTCCTTTTAAGACTGAGTGTCTACTTCAGTAGGAGAGATGTGAAGGTAGTCCGTCCATCTTTAGGGGAACTAGATGACCCCTCCATCCAGATACTCTCTATCTCAGTTTATTCTGAGAATCGTCCTCAGGAACTGAAGCACAACGTACATTGACAGTGTAACCATTGGGAATGTCTCTGACCCAGGATGTCTGGAATATTGAATGTGCTCCGTTTTCTGCATAGGGTGTTTGACTAATTGTTTTGGAAAGCAGGGAATTTCTTCAGGGAAACATTTCTTTTCCAGCATTTCATCAAGCGATAATAGTATGAATTTTCTTTGTCTCTAGTTTGTAAATGACAGTAGTCACATTTAGGAGATTTATTAATTCACTGAACTTTTAAAAGGCCTTTAGTGTGCCAGGCATTGCACTGGGCATTGGGAATCAAACATAACAAGAACACAGGTCCCACTTCAAGGGCTCTTGGCTCTTCAGGTCAGACAGAGAGGAAGCCCATGAGGATGAGTACACAGGAACTCCTGCTGGGGCCTTCTCTGTAGGGACACGAGGTAGATCTCTGTTAGAGGTGTCCAGATCACTGAGATGTTTCATATCTCTCACTCACAGTTATTTTTACCATTTCTATTTTATAAAAATCAAACTAGCAGTTTTAAAGTATATTTTACTTTTTCTTGGTGGATAGTTTTCATTTTGATTGCTTTGTGATGCACTAGGGTGAAGTAGAATCCTCATGAAAATAGTGCGGATTTTGCTGACTACAACTATGGAAGGTTGCCAGTACCTTTTTCATAAAATGAGTTACTTGTACGTTATTTCAGCTCTTGACCCCAGATTTATTGCGCTGTGAAAACAGCCATGACATCATCTTTTTTTTTTTTTTTTAAAGGCAAAAAGGAAAAATCCATTTTTTGGTATATTGCCTTTCTTTTTTTTTAATATTTATTTTTTGGCTGCATTGGGTCTTAGTCACGGCACACAGGATCTTTCATTGCAGCGTGTGGGCTCTCTTGTTGTGGCACGCGAGCTCAGTAGTTGTGGCACGTGGGCTTAGTCGCCCCGCAGCATGTGGGATCTTAGTTCCCCAACCAGGGATTGAACTGGCGTCCCCTGCATTGCAAGAGGGATTCTTAACCACTGGACCACCAGGGAAGTCCCCCATGACATCATCTTTATTCTCAGTAAAAATCAAGGCTGAATGATAGTTGCAAGAATAGATAAACATGAGTTACATCGTATGTGATGTATGTTTTTTTTCCCGTGAAGGAGCATGTGGTTTGTGCTTTTATTTTTTATTTTTTGGCCATGCCTCACAGCTTGCAGGGTCTCAGTTCCCCATTCATTTCTGGGCCACAGCCGTGAAGGTGCTGAATCCTAACCACTAGACCACCAGGGAACTCCCATAAAATTTAATTGTTTTGGAAAGCAGGGAGGTGTAAGGTTCTCTATACTTATAATGATCTTTTGATTACATTATTCTTTTTTTTTCTATTTACTGTTTGCTAATTTTTTGACTGCTTTGCCTGTTTTAATAATTGAGCAATGTTTTGGTGTTAATCTACCCATTATGGGTTAATCTATCCATTGTGATGGTAGATTTGTCAATTTTTCTCTGAGTTTTTATAGTTTTTGCTTCATATGTGTTGACACCATTTTAATAGGCATATATATGTATCTTCCTGTTGAATTGAAATATTTTTTCGTTACTTAGGATAGCACTTCCATTCTAAAGTAATGCTTTTATTTTCCATGGTCTTTATTGTCTCACATTAATATAGATGCTCCAGCTTTTTTTGGTTGTTGTTTGCGTAGTATACCTATTTTCATCCATTAGCTTTCAAACTTTCTATGTTCTGTTCTTACGTTTTATGGGGATGTTAGCTTTTTTGTGGCTGCTATAACAAATTACCACAAACTTGGTGCCTTAAAACAAGAGAAATTATTCTCTCACAGTTCTGGAGGCCAGAAGTCCAAAATCAGAATCACTGAGCCAAAATCTGTGTTGGAGGGAACATACTTCCTCTAGACCTTCTAGAGGAGAGAATTTGTTCCTTGACTCCTACGGCTGCCAGTATTCTTTGGCTATAGCTGCATCACTCCAATCTTTGTGTCCCTGATCAAATTGTCCCTCTTTTATGTCTGTGTAGCCAAATCTCCCTCTGCCTCCTTTTTGTAAGGATACTGGTGATTGCATTTAGGGTCCACCCAGATAATCCAGGATAATCTCACCATTCCCAATACCTTAATCACATTTCCACAATCTTTGCAATGTAAAGTAACATTTACAGGTTCCAGGGATTAGGACTGATTTCTCTGGTGACTATCCTTCAGCCTACTACAATGGGTATTATGTCTGGCTTTTAACTGGCATAATACATTTACATTTATTGTGATTCTGATAAATTTGTACTTCTTCTGTCATCTTACAATTTGTCTTCTATTTGTAATTTTTTTCCCTGCACTCTTGCCTTTTTGAACAACCAAGTAGTTTTGTTTGTTTTTCATTATGTACTCCCTTTGTTTGGTTTGGAAATTACATACTCTATTATGTTCTTTTAGTGGTTGCCCTTGAAGTTTTACCATGCATATTTAACAAAGTGAAATTAATTTCATATTCCACTACAAGAGAAAACAAAGATGTTAAAATACTTTAATTCCAGTTAAACTCAATGATCAAGTTACATGCTACTCTGATCCAGTATTTTAGTCTAGCCTTTTTTTTTTTTAGCCTCATAAATTGGACAGCATCATCACTATGTTTTTCAAAAACATTTTTAGATTTACTTTCCCGTTTTCTTTACTCACAATGCTTATTGCATTTCTGATTTTCTTCCTGGGATCATTTTTTCTTCTTTAAAAGCTCCTGGGCTTCCCTGGTGGCGCAGTGGTTGAGAGTCCGCCTGCCGATGCAGGGGACATGGGTTCGTGCCCCAGTCTGGGAGGATCCCACATGCCGCGGAGCGGCTGGGCCCGTGAGCCATGGCCGCTGAGCCTGAGCGTCCGGAGCCTGTGCTCCGCAACGGGAGAGGCCACAACAGTGAGAGGCCCGTGTACCGCAAAAAAAAAAAAGCTCCTTTACTATAGGTCTGTAGGAGGTACCTCTGTTTTTGTTTATCTGGAATGACCTTATTTCACATACATTCTCGAAAGATAGGCTTGCTTGGTATAGAAATCTAGATTGACAGTTATTTCCGTTTCAGTAGTTTCTCTACTTTTGTTGTTTCTGTTACAGGTTTGCCAACAGTCTAATTGTGATTCCTTTGTAGGTGATGTCTTTTTTTCCTCTGCTTTTATTTATTTATTAACATCTTTATTGGAGTATAATTGCTTTACAATGGTGTGTTAGTTTCTGCTTTATAACAAAGTAAATCAGTTATACATATACATATGTTCCCATATCTCTTCCTTCTTGCGTCTCCCTCCCTCCCACCCTCCCTATCCCACCCCTCTAGGTGGTCACAAACAACCTAGCTGATCTCCCTGTGCTATGTGGCTACTTCCCACTGGCTAACTGTTTTACGTTTGGTAGTGTATATATGTCCATGCCACTCTTACTCTGCTTTTAGAAAAAAATTTTTTGCCTTGCTATTCTGAAGATTTGTTACAGTATTTATGAGGCATGGATTGCTATTTATTTTGCTTGGTATTTGTGGATTCGTGTCTTTCAGTTATGTAAAATTGTCAGCCATTCTCTCTGGATACTGACTCTTTTCTATTCTTTATTATCTCTGCTTATAACTCAGTAAATGTGTAGTAGATTTTCTTATTCTGTCCTTCATATCTTTTCTGTCATAATTTGCATCTCCTTGTCTCTCTGTGCTGGTGTCTGGATAATTTTTTTCAAACCTGTCTTTTAATTCATTGATTCCTGTATGTAAACAGGAATCTCTCTCAAAGCTGTTACTAATTCATTAGTTGATTAAACTTTTTTTTTCAAATTATTTCATTTCTAAAAGTTCTCTGTGGTTTCTTTTTCAGCTCTGCCTGCTCATTTTTGGTAGTCTGTGTGACTTGTCGTATTTATGACTAATTTGTTTTTTAAACATTTCGTACATAGTTATTCTGTGTTCTGTGTTATAATTCCAGTATTTGAAGTCTTTGAGGGCTTGGACGTATAATTTATTCTTTTCAGTGCCTGTCACTCATGGAGATTGTTTTTGGGTTTACTGAATTTTTGACTTGGACCTCTATTTGGTTGATCTTAACCTGTGGAAAAACCTGGGGAGTCAGCACTGAGGATGTTTTTTCCTGAGAAGATTGTATTTACTTCTACTGTGAGCCAAGGTTATTCAGCCTGAGACCATTTCCATCCCCTTGCAGAGTTCAGCTCGTCAGCTCCTCCTTTTTTGCCTCTACCAATGCAGATTTTTGTTGTTTGACCTCTGGTAATGTCACTTTCTGTGAGTGATTCCAATTCAGAGTTCTAGTTTCAGTCTCAAGGTTTTGACTGTTGTTGTTGTAGTTGTTGTTTAGCCCTTGGAGGTTTTATGCATTTCGTACTTGCAAATCTTATTTGAGTGGTAGGGCCTCACATATTTCTTACTTGAGATCTCCAAGTGGTATTTATTAGTAATGGAAATAGTGGTTGTGCACTGGTTTAAAACTTAAGAAAAGCATGTTTAGTATGAGGTGATTCTAAAATGCACAGTTAGAGTTCAGTGGAGTGAGTGAGGTGTTGATGTTCTTGGTACAGGAAGGAGCTGGCTACAGGTTGGCCAGCATATAAGACTTGGCTAAAGTCATCTGCTCAGTTTTGTCATCTGTAAAATGATCAGGTGGCTTCTCAAGTTCTTTCTGGTGCTAAAAATGTATACTGCCAAGGTTTCTTCTTACTGCTTTTTATTTCTATTATATTAATTTAAAAAGCATTATTTAAGATCTGTGTTCAGAGCATTGTGTTAGGAATTTTGGAAGGTAAAGCATTGTAATAGCTGCTGCCTCAGTAAGCTTGCAGTCTAGGAATTGTATTAAAAACTGACAATAAAGAGCAGTGATATAGTCTGTGAGAGGGAACTCTAAAAAGTGGTGCGGCTGTGTGTTCCCTGTGCACATCGAGGAAGACAGTTAATTAGTGCCCGTCATAGAATGTTCTTCCAGTGTCCTTTTGAAAGAGCTTCAGTCAGTCTTTAAAGATGCTGCTGCTGCTTATAATAATAATGACTACCATTTATTCTATTGTTTACTGTGTGCCAAGCATTGTATGAAACTTTTGACATAAATTAACTCATTTAGTCTTTTTTTAAACTTTATTTATTTATTAAAAATATTTATTTGGCTGCGCCGTGTCTTTGTTGCAGCATGCAGGATCTTTGTTGCGGCATGTAGGCTCTTAGTTGTGGCATGTGGGATCTAGTTCCCTGACCAGGGCTTGAACCCAGGCCCCCTCCATTGGGAGTGTGGAGTCTTAGCCCCTGGACCACCAGGGAAGTCCCAACTCATTTAGTCTTAAACCAAGGAAGTAGCTAATAATATCATTCCCATTGACAGATGAAGAAACTGAAGCATAGAGAGAGGTAACATGTGCCTAAGGTTACATAGCTAGTAAATGGTAAACTGGGATCAGAACCCAGGTAGTGTGGCTTTAGGGTCTAAACTCTAGATATGAATTGAGCACATTTATTAATCAGTTAGCATTGAGAGGCTAATGGAATTTTGATGAAGACCCAAGCCAGATTCTTTCTGTACCAGTGTTATCTCACATATTTTGGAAATATAAACAGGATAGGGTGCATTAAAGTTCACTTAAATTTGTTCAGTTGAACAGATGTTTGGTTGACTTATCTTTAGTTGCCTCACCCAGAGTTGTTTTCAAAACCACACCCAAATCTCTTTCAGTAAGTTACAGTGCAGTAGTGGTTTAGGGATTGAGTTAGAGTGAGAAACTTCACTTATTAATTTGTGCTCCATGTGTTGATAGAACACGATAGTGTTTATAAAATGTTATTTTTAATTAAAATGATGTTTTTTAACTTTTAGTTGGTTAAACTTAATGTTCTTGAAGTTTTTAAAATGAACTTTTTTTAGCATGTTACTTTTACATCCTCATCAGACACTAGATAATTAAAATATTTCCTGTTTATAGGGTACCCACTATGTGCCAGACATTGCGCTAGATATTTTACACTTATTATTTCTGATTGCCCCAACAACCGTGGAACATGACTTGAGTGTATTTTATTACAAATGAGGAAACTGAGGTGGAAAAGGTGATAGGGTAGATGACGAGGCAGTAGTGGGGTGCTGCCGGTGCAGAGTTGGAAGGTTCATCAGTGGGGCCTGGTGGGGGGTGAAGAAACACACCTCTAGGTTTCCAGGGAGAAGGGATTATTGGCAATGAGATAACTGGAAGACATTCATCAAAATAAATTCCAGATGGATTCAGGAGAAATGTTTAAAATTATAGAGACTGTAGAGAAAAAGCAAAGTAAAATGTTTTTCAGAGATAATGCCTAAAACTTTCTTGGAACATTTTATTAGACATGTGCCTAGGAAGCAATGATAACTTTCTCTTTAAAAGCAGAAGAATTCAAAGGAAAAGGTCTGCAGACCTAAATATGTAAAATGTTAAAATATTTGCTAATTGAAAAATAAAATTATAGAAGGTAATAGTCTGGGAATGTCAAATATGATAAAAGGTCAGTGTAGGTATACTATTTTTTTCACATTTGTAGGAATAAATACATCAAGATTTCAATAGATAGATAGGTAGACAGAGAAATTAATAGACCCTAATGGAAATTTCAGATGTAAATAAACATATAAAAAACATTCATTCTTACCTACTAATCAGAGAAATACCAAATAAAGCAGCCACTTCCGATCCATCAAAGAAGGGAAATTTTTCTAATACCTCTGCTTCCTTTTCAGAGTATGTGAGCCAAAAAGGAAGTGAAACTTTATATTTAATCCTAACCCATTTGGAGGGTTTCTTATACTGTAAACTTTCCTTTCCAATGTTCCACTGTTTCGTTTAGCAACTGCTGTTTGAGCTCCCACTCTAGGCAAGGTCCTGCAACTAGGATTTTCTAAAAGGGTCACATTTTGGGGGATATTTCTTTTATTCGTGCTGTTGCAGTTATTTGAGAGTGTGCTTTGCATTTTTATTGGCTTGATAAGATATGCTGTAGTTTTTCAGAAGTGTTCTGAACTGTGTGGAAATCATTTTGAAGTATGTCATGGCTTTGGCACCAGAGGAGAATTACCTCCCCTAAGTAAATGAAGCATTATTATTCATTTGAGGCTTGGGGTTGGACACTTGACTAGATGGACCATTTCTTTCCTGTATTAACCCCAGAAGGTCAGGCTGCAAGGCCAAAGCGCCAAGATTTTCCTAGACACACAGTGTACTATACTTGGGAAAGAATGAATTATTTGTTCATTTCAAAACTGGATCAAGTTCTGGTTAGACGTGATAGTATTGCTTAGCTAAGTATGAATTCAAGGTAAAAACATTCTCATCTTAGGCTAATATTGTTAGTCCCTCCTGATGTGTTTAACTAGATTGCAGAGTGGCTTTTTTCTTCCTTATCAAATCTGCGTAGAATTCTCTGTACTCACATGTGGCTGGTCAACCTGTGCTTCCTACTTGCTCAGCTGGGTCTCTGCAGTCTTTCTGGGCCTGACTCTAGTACCGTTAAGTCTAGAATTCTCCTTTTCTTACTTCCTGACCTTTGGGAGTTATACTTGCTTGAGTCTCCAAAAGCAGTCAGCTAGACACAGATACACCTCTAGCTTTGTGTACCGACTTTGGGAATTGACGTAATTCTTGGAAACATAATACCCAGGTAACTCAAAACACAAAACCTAATTTGATATACAGATTGTTGGTGTGCAGTCTGGAACCACCTTGTGAGTGGTAGACTGGGATTTGGAGTCTGTTCAGTAGCTGCTTGTACCCCCAGAGTCTCTTCAGTTGTACGTCAGTTGTGATTGAAAGAGGCAAAGTGATGGCTTTTCTTAGTCAGATGCCTCTGGAATCCAAACTTGGATTAGCATTGCCAGTCCAAGATGTGAGACCTGGATGTGTATTTGGTCCTTAGTGTGTATTTATTGAGGGCCTTCTAGGGGTTAGCCTTGTGAAAACGGTAGTGACTGAGACAGGTGAGTCTGCTGCCCTCTGGGGGGTTACAGTCTACTAGGGGAGACAGACGGTGAATTTCTGAAGGTAGTACTAATAACTAACACTTAGTGTGTGTAGTTAGTGTGTCAGACACTGGTTCTAAGCATTTTACATTCATTAACTGTTTGAGGGGGTACATTTGTTAGCCTCATGATTTCAGATGTGGAAACTGAGACCAGGGGAGTTAAGACATTTTCCCAAGCTTACAGAGCCAGTAAATGGCTGAGCTGGAATTTGAACTCAAACAGTCTGGCTCCAGAGTCTGTGCTCTGAAAGTAGGGATAAATCCTTGAAGGGAAAGAAAACCCAGGGTGATTTGAGAGGGCTGGGAGTGGGGGCTACTCTAAATAGGGGAGTAAGGGAAACTAATCTCAAAATTTGGTCTCAGAATTTGGAGGTGAAATTTGACCTGAAACTTGACCGGTAAGGAGTAGTGCGCTCAAAGGAGCTGGAATAAGTTTGTTCTGGGCAGAGAATGGTCTAAAGGCTCTGAGGCAGGAAGGAGCTGGGTGTGTTTGCAGACCAAAGGAAGGCTAGTGTATCTGGGACAACAAGGCAGAAAGGTGTCTGGAGGCCAAACTGGGAAGGTCCCTGCTGGCTGTGATCAAGATTTCAGATTTTACTCTGGGGACTATGGCAAGTCCTTGATAAGAATTAAGCAGGGGCAGGACCTGATTTGATTACATTTTTATGCAGAATGAGTTATAAGGGTTTGAGTCCAAGCAGGGAGACTAGGCTGGGGGAAGATTAAGAGTTCTGTTTTGGACGTAAGGTATGAGTGGCCCTCCTTGTATCTTTGTTTGCTTATTTACCAAAATATAACTGAAATATCTCAGTGCTTAAAGAAAATGATGATAAACGGATTTAGTTTTGTCCCCCTCTCCCACTCCAAACAGAAGCCAGTCCTCACTCCTGGCTTGGCTCTAGCTGTCCCTCTGCTGGAGTGCCTCTCGCCCTTGCCACCTGTGATGTCACCTCTGGGAGCCTTTCCTTCTTAATGTTGCCACTGACCCCCCCCCCCCCACGTCTTCCCAGTCCCCTTCCATGGCACTATGTGATTTACTTATGTGGCACGTTTATTGCCTGGCCCCCTCTGCCAGCATATACATTTCCTGAAGGCAGAAATCTTTGTTCTGTGCGTTGCGTCTCCCAAGCATCCAGATTGAAGAACAGTGCCTGGCCTGTGTTAGCTTCATGGTAGGAGCGCCGTAGGCATTTGATGACGTTATCCTTTGGCTTCTACTTCAGTTACATTTGAAAAATTATGTGGGATCTGTCGCTCTGTCTGTGGCCCAAGTGCGGGTGGAGCCTTTTAGAGTTTGAATTCTCCCCTCTACCTCAGTAGTAATGTCATGTTTGTTGAAATGGTGCCATTTTGATTAAGTAAAAACTAATATATGCAATTTGAGGCATGATTTTCCTTTGTCTCAATTTGTTTTGGGCCACTTTTTTTCGTATGGTTTAAGACTTTCATAATTTTCCCCTTCAAATATCATTTGGAATTTTTAAAGGCTTCAGAAGTTATTTCGATATTAACATAGGAAATTTCTATGGTGGTAGTGATAATGAGAAATAAATTATATATACTAGAAATTTTTTTTTTTTTTTTGCAATACGCGGGCCTCTCACCGCTGTGGCCTCCCCCCTTGTGGAGCACAGGCTCCGGACGCATAGGCTCAGCGGCCATAGCTCACAGGCCCAGCTGCTCCATGGCATGTGGGATCTTCCCGGACCGGGGCACGAACCCGCGTCCCCTGCATCGGCAGGCGGACTCTCAACCACTGAGCCACCAGGGAAGCCCTAGAAAATATTTTTTAATATATTTTTGAAACCAGTTGCCGTTGTGACAGAGATCAGAAATTTTTAATTATTTGTCACCAACAATAAAAATCATGTTAGCAAGAAGCAATTTGGTGTTGTGGAATGTCCATAAGCCTGGCCAGGACACTTTGGCCCTAGCCTTGCCCAGGAATCATAGCCACCCTTTAATGTGTGTCCACTGTCTACCAGATACTCAGCTGAATGCTCTCCAAATGGCATTTCTGATTCTTATGATAACCCTCAAGGTTGCCATGACAACACCCGTTCATAGGTGAGGAAACTGCGGTCCAGAGAGAAGTTAAACAACTTCAGAAGTTCAGGATCACAGTAGTAGGCAGCGCAGTGGACATCAGACTTGGCCTCAGCCTGACTCCAGACACACCAGGCTGCTGCTTTCTGCCTGTTACTCCCTGTGTGCCCAGGGCCATCTTCTCCCTTCTCCAAACCTCAGTTTTCCTAATTTTATTTAATTAAATTTAATTAATTAATAATTAATTTTTGGCTGCACCACGCGGCATGTGGGATCCTAGTTCCCTGACCAAGGATCGAACCCCCCCCGCCCCCTGCATTGGAAGCGCGGAGTCTTACCCACTGGAATGCCAGGGAAGTCCCATCAGTTTTCCTACTTTTCAAATGAAGGGGTTAGATTTAAACTACGATGGAGATGTTTACAGCACTGACTCAGAAGGGCTCTAAGGGTCCTCATGGCTGCTCTGCTGCTGGCAGCTCTTTAGTTCATCACACTTTTATTGAGCACCTCCTGTGCACCAGACAGCAGTGTAAGATGCTCAGACGACGAAGGGCAGAAAACCTGGTCTGCCTCTTGGAATTAGCAGGATGGTGTGTTCCCCTAATAGCTTCAGACTTTGAGACCAGTGTGCTAAGTGCCCTGTTCTTCAGTAGTAAACCTTGCCTGTCGTACCCTCACGTGCAAAGGGAAGTGCATCAAATCCCCTTGATTCCTTATAGGATGAAGTGCTCTGTTGTGCTTAGAGGCCAGGAACGCCACTGCTTTTTGTAAGATGGAAGTACGTAGCGGCTGCACAGTAAAGCCGGTACTGATTTATGGAAATATTCAGCCGTAAATGCTTCTGATACGAACAGAATCATTTTGGAGGACTGACTATGAGGGGCTCATTAACCCTATACATTCTTAACTCAACTTGAGAGTTTGGTTAACATACTATCTCTGCCTTAGGGTAAAACAGTCTCTTAGAGCCTACATTTTCTCACCTGTAAAATCAGGATAGGGCCACTCTAGTAAAGTACTTAACAGAATATATATTAAACTTTAAACAAATGTTCGATGTCATCATGCTGCTGGAAGTACAAGGTACTGTGTACTCTGTTCATTTATACCTTCAAGGATGCTTATGATTTTATTTATATTCTTAATGGTGTTTTATTTTTAAATTTTTCTTTTTTTATAAATTTAACTTTTAAAAAGTATATATGAACAGTAAAGACTCTCCTGGCCATCTCTGTCCTCCATTCACCCAGATCCCATTCCTTACAAGTATAAACCACCATTTTAAGTTTCTTGCACATTCTTCCTACATTTCTTTATGCAAATACAAGGAAATGTGAGTATTTTTCTTATCCCTCCTTTCCCCACCAAGTGGTACTATAAATACATCATTCTCTGTATCTCGCTTTTTTTCACTTGATAGTATGTCTTTATTTTTGTGAAAATGAGACCATCTAAGAATTTGTGTGCTCATAATTATTTCATAGCATAAAGGGTTTTCAGTCTCCATCAGCTGACCTGATTACTTTTCAGAGAAATTTACCTTTGGCAGATTTTTACTTAGACTAATTGTTGTGATTTCATTTTATTTTATTATTTATTTATTTATTTTTGGCTGCATTGGGTCTTCGTTGCTGCATGCAGGCTTTTCTCTAGTTGTGGCGAGCGGGGGCTACTGTTAGTTGTGGCGCGCGGGCTTCTCATTGCAGTGGTTTCTCTTGTTGCGGAGCACAGGCTCTAGGCGTGCGGGCAGTAGTTGTGGCACATAGGCTCAGTAGCTGTGGGTCATGGGCTCTAGAGCGCAGGCTCAGTAGTTGTGGCTCACGGGCTCTAGAGCGCAGGCTCAGTAGTTGTGGTTTGCGGGCTGTAGAGTGCAGGCTCAGTAGTTGTGGCTCGTGGCCTCTAGAGCGCAGGCTCAGTAGTTGTGGCTCACAGGCTCTAGAGCGCAGGCTCAGTAGTTGTGGTGCACGGGCTTAGTTGCTCCACAGCATGTGGAATCTTCCTGGACCAGGGCTCGAACCTGTGTTCCCTGCATTGGTAGGCAGATTCTTAACCACTGCGCCACCAGGGAAGTCTGTTTTTGTGGTGTTTTAATCTTCCTTACTTACAGCCCTGCCAAGGTTTCCCCCCTTCCTCCTTCCCAGAAAAATAAGCAAAAATCCAACTCAAACCCTTACATTGTAAGCACCCTCATGGAATGAAATTCAGGAAAAGTTTTGTTTCAATAAAACCGTAAATTTTGAAAGTCTTCATTACTTCAGCAAAAATATAGTTAAAAAAATAAAAATAGTAAAGTAATTGAAGGACAGTAACAGTATCATGAAGGATCTAAAATAGAGAAAGTGGTTGATGCTGTGAGAGGATAAAGTTGAATTCTACTTTTTTTCTACATGTAGCTGTTCTGGGCGTGGGTAACTCAATATGTGCATCAGTATAGTAACTATAGTGGAGACCGTCCTGTGGTGTGGTGGTTATTTGTTAAATTGTGAGACACCATGTATAAAATTACTTCTCCCAGATTCCTCTCCTGAAATCTGAATTGTAGTTTCCTTTGTGGAATTTCTTCTTGAAAGCACTTAAGAGTATACTGATCAGTATTTGCTCACATGCTATCTGAAAGTAGTGGATGTTACTTCAGATACATTTTTTTTGGATGAAAGCAGAATTTTGTGAAATTAGTAATGGAGAATGATTGTGTATTCCTTTCCACCATTCACCCATTACCCGATGTTTATTGAGGCCTGTTAATGTGCTAATTAGTGGGGAGATGGTGCTGAGTTAGACAGTAGACCCCGGTGTGCTACCTGCTCTCGGCCAGTATCCACATTTTGACTTCCTGTGTGGCAGTTGATGGATGAGCGTGGCGTTTAGGCGGTCTTGGGTTCAGGTCCTGATTCGGCCTTTTATTTATCTTGTGGCCTCAGGAACTTGAAACTCAGAGTCAGCTCTTCCTCTGCAGGTTGGGAACTCTCAGGGTTGTTTGAGTGAACGAGTCTGTGTGGAAGCGTGTACTCTACAGTGGCCTGTGGTACTGTCCTCATAAAATTCACGTGTTGGTCACTCTTCTGATCCTTTGCATTTGCTAGTTGCATTCTCCTCAACTGGATTTGGGGAATATTTGGTTTGGAGTTTGTGAGTCATGGAGATGATGACTATACCTCTATCCTGTTTTTTCATTTTTTCCCTAAGGTGCTTTCAGATACATTGTCTCATTTAATGCTTAGGTTAGGGAGATATTTTTAATTTATAGATGAGGACTTCATAAGTGATGACATTATACAGTGGAACAAGTGGGACTAACCACTGATACCTAGCCCAAGGGCCTGTCCACTACCCAGTACTGACCCTTGGACTGGAGAATCCTCTCATCAGCACAGGAAGACCATTTGGTGAGAAGCAATTAAGAGTGCAGTCTCTAAACCATAATCTTTTTTTAAAATAATTTTTATTGGAGTGTAGTTGCTTTACAATGTTGCGTTAGTTTCTGCTGCACAGCAAAGTGAGTCAGCTATATGTATACATATGTCCCCTCTTTTTTTGATTTCCTTCCCATTTAGGTCAACACAGAGCATTGAGTAGAGTTCCCTGTGTCTAAACCAGTCTTAATTTCAGATTCTTGCTTCTCCACTATGGCTGTGTAACCTTAAGCAAGTAACTGGAATCTCTGTAATAATACACCAGAAGATTGATTAAGTGCTATAGTAAAAGAAAAACAACAGCTGCTATATAACTATATAAAAACGTAATAAAATGTGGAAGATTTAGGCTGGGAATCTGTTAACAAATCATTTATCCTAAAGGGGAGAGGAAGCAAGAGGACCCACCCAGATAATTCCTCAATGAAAGGAGCATAAGAGCAGGCGACAAGGCTAGGAAGCACTGCTTTGATTCAATTTTACCTTTTTTGTTTGTTTCTTTCTTTTCTAATTTGAGCTTCCTGGACATATGATGGTGAGAGGTAGTGTGTGGCAGAGTTAAGAGCAGGTGCTCTGGAGCTGGGCAGCCTGGGTTCAGATCCTAGCAACCCCACTACAGGCTCTTAACTGCATTGTGCCTCAGTTTCCTTATCCTTCGGAAAAATGAGTTAATACATGTAAAAGATGAGCTTTAGATCAGTAATTACCACTTAGTAAGCAGTGCTTATCTTAAAGGGAACTTTTGAGCAGTTTCATCTGCAAGAGAACATCTGGAGACACAGGAATAGAAATGATCCGATCAGAGTAATTAAAGGCTTTTACTGAGCTGTGAGTCCTGAGCAGGGCACACTCAGCTTGAAGCTGTGAAGAGGAGTCTTAAACATAAGGTAGGTGTTTGTCCTTTAGGGGAACTGGAGAACTAGGCTAGTAATGTTGGCAGTGAGGGTTGTAACACATTATGGTTGTATTCTGTTTTATTTGGGAGAGGGCTCAGTGTTGGGCTCCTTTGTCAGGAGATTTAGAGACTCCCCTTTCATTGACTAGCTGGGTACCCCTTCCACAATTGAAGGTTTCTGAGAATTCGTAATGGATTTCTGGCGGGGACTTCCTTGTCTCTTCCACTTTCCTACCTGAGGCGCTGGACGGGGTGTGGACTGTCTCTGCAGCACTGTTCCCAGCCCTTTGCCTAGGCTTGGCCATCACTGTTAGCTCTGCCAAGCTTGTAGAAAATCTTGTCACTCTTCCCAGCAAAGGCGCCACTCTATTTTTTAAGCTTTTTTCTGGCTTTATTGAGGTATAATTGAAAAATAAAATTGTAATATGTTTAAAGCACACAACGTGATGATTTGATATGTGTATATATTGTGAAATGATTCCCACAATCCAGTTATTTAACATATCTATCACCTCACCTAGCTGCGCTTTTTTATTTTTATTTTTTCTGATGAGACCACCTTCTGTTTAATTAAGTGTGGCCTGATGGTGCCCTTTCATTCTGGGTGCAAACCTTATGGAGCCCTCCCAGAGATGTTCATTCACCAGGTGACTGCCACCTGCCCCAAGCCAACCTGGAAGCACCTGCTTAGCTCTAAGCGTCACTTCCGTGAAGCTTTCCATCAGCGTCTGCCCAGCGCCCCTGTCCTGGGGCAGCCCGCTCCATCAGTGTCCCAGGGCTGCCATGACTGGGCGGCTTGAACAGCAAAAGTTTATCATCTCAGTTCTGGAGACCAGAAGTGCAAGATCAGGGTGTCAGCAGGGCCAGTTCCTTCTGAGGCTGTGAGGGAGCCTCTGTTCCAGGCCGCTCCCCTGGCTGCTGGTTTGCTCGCAATCTTTGGTGTTCCTTGGCTTGTAGATGCTTCACCTCAGCTCATCTCTACCTTCATCTTCACATGGCCTCTCCCTGTAGTCTTGTCTGTGTCCAGATGCCCTGTTTGCATGAGGACACCAGTCATATTGGGTTAGGGGCCCACCCTTCTCCAGTATGACATCATCTTAACTAATTACCTCTGCAGTGACCCTGTTTCCAGATAAGGTCACATTCTGAGGTGCTGGGAGTTAAGGCTTTAACATGAATTTGGGGGCGTACAGTTCAACCCATAATACCCTCTCTCTGCTTTTTCTACCTCCCCCTGGACACTTTTGGCCTGCTGATATGTAAGTAGATTTCTCTCATGGCACCAAGAGTATTTGATTACATTTATTTATCTGTGGTCTCCTACTCATTTTGTAACTTTTTATCTCTGCTGCCTTGTACATGATGTGGAAAGTAGCTCTGGTGGAGATATATTAAGTACCTGGAGTGACAGAAATAGAGGAAGATACTGCAGAGGTCACCTCTTATCTTGTTTTCCTATTGACGGTACCAAAGGCTCTCTGGAGTTGGCTGTGAGGTGGCCAGGGACACCAGCAGAGGCTGCCACTTCTGTTACCGTATGAGCATGTTTGATACCTCCTGGTTTATTTTCCATGGCGTGATAGCTCAGTATCACCTGGCAGTCTTTATGCTCTCTGAGATTGTTTGAAGAACATTTAGAAACGCAGAAGACCCTCTAGGTCTTCAGCATTCGCCTGACCCAGAGAATTTTGTTAACGGCCACCTTCTTGCTTCAGCCTTTGGTTTGAGTGTTCTGTTTTTAGGGATTCAAAAGTAAATCATGTGAATGGTTGGAATAGTTAGCGGAATGTCTGTGCCAGAAGGGAGATGCCAAGAAATAATTGAATCTGCTCCCAGAGCTTTAGAATTAGCTCATTAGATACGTTAGAGAAAAGAAATTTGTCTGGGTTCTGATCTGAGGTTTAGTTACATGTTAGTGAGGGTGCATTGTCCTGGGACTGGAATACCTTTGCTAAGAAAGAATATTCCAGGGCACGCTTTTTGTTATTTCCAGAATAAATAACATTCTAGGCAGAGTGGTATTTTCTGTGGTGTTAGTAGAAAGGGGAGGTTAATCTTAAAATATCGTTTCATCCCGTATCAGTCATATCTGTCTGAAAGAACATGCTGAAATTTGTTCATCTGAAGGCAGACAGAGACCAGCTTATGAAAGGTCTGGAGGTACTTTATTCTATGAGCAAGGAAAATTATGGAGCATTTCAGACACATACGAAATAGAATGGTATAATGAGCCCTGCTTTATCCTTCATCCAGCTTCAGCAGTTATTAACTCATGGCTGGTCTTGTTTATTTTGTGTAACCCTTACTCTCCCTCGACCCCATATAAGTTTTAGGCAAATTCCAGATGTCCTATTATTTCATCCATAAATATTTCTGTATGTATCTAATACAACCATAATAATATCACACCTAAAATTTTTAACAGTAATTCCTTAATGCCATCCAAGTCCACTTGGTGTTCAAATTTCTAATTGTCTCGAATGTCATTTTTAGATTTTTATTTTACAGTTTACTTGAATCAGGATCTGGCAGAGATCCTCCTATTACCTGTTGGGTTTTAAGCAGGGGAATGAATGACATGATCTGACTTATATTTTGAAACTCTCTCTGGCCTCACTGTGAAAAATGGATCGGTGTGGGGGTTGCTAGGAGACTGGAAGTGGAGAAACTAATTAGGAGGCTACTGTGTGTCCAGGAGGTGAGTCGTAATTATCTAGATTAGAGTGATGTGGTGGAGATGGAGAAAAGTGGGTGAATGTGAGATGTAACCCGGGCAGGCCGAGCTTGTTTGTCATGGCTCAGCCAGACTTTTGGGTTCTGCTGGGTGTGTATGTTTGTTTATTTGAAAGTATTGTTCCCAGAGATTTCATTGATTTCAGTATCAACATTTTAAGTTTAGTGAAATCTTAACATTTTTACACAGGTTAAATTACAGCAACTTTATGGAATGCTGAGATAGAGGAACATTAATCCCTACTTCTCTTGAATCAATTTATTCAACTTTAATACAGCTTATTTGCCATTATTATCATCTTGTTTATATGTGACTACAGTGATAATATTGATAACTTTATATAATAGGAAATTTATAGTTTTTCACTTAAACATGTTACAGTCTCATGTGTATTCTGCTAAAGAATATTCATAGTTTCATAATACTGTATTGAGCAGATTATGTTATAGCCATTCATGTATTATTGGATGTTGATCTTTTAAAATTATTCTAAATAATGTTGCAGGAAGTTTTTTTTGCATCTGTATTTTTTCCATTTCTTTTTTAAAAATCTGGATTAAGTAATGACTTCTTTGTAGAGATCTTCCTAGAAAAATTTGCTGTCTTAACACACACTTAGAAATGACATCAATGAAACCTGAAGCCGTAATTGACGAAAACCAAGTACAGGCTTTTATTTTTTAAAAGAGTGTCTCTCTCTCTCTCTCTCTCTCTCTCTCTCTCTCTCTCTCTCTCTCTCTCTCTCTTTATTTATTTGGTTGAGCTGGGTCTCTTAGTTACGGCAGGCAGGTTCCTTAGTTGTGGCACACGGGCTCCTTAGCCGTGGCATGCAAATTCTTAGTTGTGGCATGCATGTGGGATCTAGTTCCCTGGGCAGGGATCGAACCTGGGCCCCCTGCATTGGGAGGGCAGAGTCCTAGCCGCTGCGCCACCAAGGAAGTCCCCAAGTACAGGTTTTGTACGTTAAAAGTTGGAATTATGTTTATTCTTGGTTATTGGGCTCAGAATATGTATACTTTGATTTAAGTTTATAGACTTCCTTATTGAAGGGAGACCACATGCATATCTGGTCTTCAGTCTTTATCTTCTCCCATTCATATGGCAATTTGTAATAAAATGAGAGAAATCTCTGCCTTATCATCAGCATGTTGGTTTTACAAAGATTCTTTTCTTTCAGTCAGCTCTGGGAATCAGGAAGAAGCTATAGTTGCCTCTAAAATGTTCCCCTGTGTCCTTATTTACTGATGAAAATAGCTTAAAATTAGGACTCATTTGATAATAGAGAACTCATAATACTGTATATCCTATTGTCTTTTTTTTTTTTTTAATTTTTGGCCACACCGCATGGCATGCGGGTCCCCAACCAGGTATCGAACCTGAGCCCCCTGCAGTGGAAGAGTGGAGTCTTAACCACTGAACCGTCAGGGAGTCCCTTTTTTGTTTTTTTGAAATGCTGAAGTGGAACATTTTTATCATGGGCTCAGAATGGTCAGCTTCTTTTATATCTAATGAAGAAATGTCAGATAACCATTAATAATGTTTTTGTTCTTTGGGTCCTTCTTTTAGAACAAACTAGGTTAAAGTAAACAGATGACACTAAACATTTTAAAGGATATGTTCAGAGAAGGGTAAGTTTTAAAGACTATGTTTTAGGTCATTGGTTCACTTATTCTGTTTTATTGCCTTTTAGTCACTGATTGTTTTCATACTTTGTCTTTAAGTCCTTGAAATAGTGTCACTTCAAGTATGCTCTTCTATCGTATCTTTAGATTTCAGAAAAGCAATATCCAAATCGATCTTTTTCTTTAAAAAAATGTTCAACTGATTCTTTGGCTTTTGGTACCACAAAATATATATTTTTAATAAACTATTCTTTAAAGCCTTACTATTCAAATTGCTGTCTGAGTCCAGTGGCATTGGTATCACTTGGGAGCTCACGAGACATGCAGGATCTCAGGCCCCATCTCAGACCTACTGGATATGAATTTGTATCTTAACATGATTCTTAGGCGATTCATATGCACATTAAAAAGCTAATAATGCCAGCCCCAGATTCCTGGTTGGATCCTCCTGTTCAAGGCATCTATGCCCTCAATTCCATCACTTTGGGAACATTGTTTCCTCTCACTGTCACCATCATCATCATTTACAACATAGCTTAGAGGTTAGGAACAGGAGTTCTGCATCCAGGAGGGCTGCATTAGAATCCCAGACATGTTAACTTCCTAGCTGGGTGACCTAAGTTCCCTTATCTGTAAAGTGAGAAAAACAGTAGTATATTGACAAATAGGGGAGATGAGAGGATCAAATACAGGTAAAGAACAAAGTCTAGCGTACAGTTCTGGCTGCTTTCATTCTCCTTCCCCTTATCACAAACATTATTTTAGATATCTATTGCAGCATAACAAACCATCCCAGGACTTTGCAGCTTAAAATAATTATTTTATTATTCATATTTCATGATTTTGTGGGTCAGGAATTTAGGCAAGGCACAACTGGGCAGTTCTGTTCTATGTGGCATCTACTGAGGTCACTTGATGACTTTCAAGTTTTTTAATTGTTATTTTAATTAAGTTGTATATTCTGGATGTAAACCTTTTCTCAGATATATGATTTGTAAATTTTTTTCCATTTTATGGGTTGTCTTTTCACTTTTTTATGTATCCTTTGAAGCACAAATGTTTTTAATTTTTAGGAAGTCCAGATTATCTTTTTTCTTTTGTTGCTATCTTTTTGGTGTCACATAAGACTTTGCCTAAACCAGGGTCTCTTAGATTCACTCCTTTACTTTCTTGTAAGTATTCTGTAGTTTTTGCTGTTACATTTAGGTCTGTGTTCGGTTTGGACTGAATTTTTGTACACGGTGTAAGAAGGAACACCATTTACTTTTTTAGTTGCTAATTTAATCACCTCTTTTAAATCCCCACGTTGCTTATCCTCTGTGGCTTGAGGAACTGTTGTTCACTCACTCGCCATTAAAACTCTCTGCCTGTGGGTTCTGAGACTATTTCTCACCTTGTGTCTATCCTTTCTTTCTTGTTCTTAATTTATTCAAGACTTTTTAGTTACATACCAGCTATATGGCAAAATCGGTTCTGGGTGCTGGTTCTGCTCCATCTTCTCAACTTACATGCTTCTGCTGGCCAGTTTCCTCTCCTCTCCTGGCCCCACCTCTGTGCTGATGACTTCCACATCAGCACCTCCGCCTTTCTCAGTGAGTGTGTCTCCACTTCTGGACTGTGAGTCCAGCTTCCTTAGAGTGAGGACTACATCTGATTAATTTTGTGCCCAGCACAGTGGACGTAAAAGATGTTCAGTAAACATTGCATATATATATTGTTAAAGCTGTCATTCAGTGGGTTATAAAAGCAGAATGAACTATTTGTATGATTAGTAAAGGTGCTATTTAGAGATTTATAGTTAAAAGATGAATATAATTTAGTGTGTTCAAAACAGCATTTCAAATAAAAGATTGGGATTAAAAAGAGTGTAAAGTGGGACTTCCCTGGTGGTCCAGTGGTTAAGACTCTGAGCTCCCCAGGCAGGGGGCCTGGGTTCAATCCCTGGTCAGGGAACTACATCCTGCATGCCGCAACTAAAAGATCCCCCATGCCGCAATTAAAAGATTCCCCCCTGCTGCAACTAAAGATCCCGCACGCTGCAACAAAGATGCCGCATGTTGCAACCAAGACCTGGCGCAGCCAAATAAATAAATAAGTTTTTTTTTAAAAAAAAAAGACTGTAAAGTAAGTAGCCATATTAGCAGATGTTTAAATTTGAGCCATTTGGGCATCTTTTCAGGTTATTCACAAACTCAAGGACATGCTGACATTTTCTGAGCCTACTATTATTGTTCTTTGAACCAAGAAGGTGATGTTGATGAAGAGCATTTTCCATTTGCATGAATACAGATGTGTGAGCGGCTTCTCTCCTTTGACCTGTGTGGCAAATCCTTTGCAGAGTTGCCACCAGTACTTTTTGGGGACAATATCATGAATCACATTTCTCCAGAAATGAACTGTGCTGCTTTTAGAAGATCCTGTCTGTTTGGGACAATATGTTGACTTGAAACTATCTTGTGGTCAAAATTTTCATATCTAATTATATTTTTTCAGTTTGTCAGAGGATATACTAGCTTTGTTATTGTTTTCTTGTTGTCTGCTGAAGAACAGTGGCAAGGACAAAAACTGCCCTTGTTGGTGGACAGGTGGGCGATGGCTGACCAGCCACGTGCCTCAGAAGCCACAAAGAAGCATCACACGTCATGGCTCTGACTGGTCAGTCAGTCAGGGCATCCTCATGCTGGAGACTGTATTTATCAGGCTGATGTTCTCATTATGAAATGCTACTGGACATTGATTCAAAAACAATACTGTCTTTTGTTTTGATTCTGTAGGAACCTAGAAAGATTGTGCAATGAATGGTGATACTCGGGCTGCAGTGGTGACCTCACCACCCCCGACCACAGCCCCTCACAAAGAGAGGTATTTCGACAGAGTGGATGAGAACAATCCAGAATACTTGCGAGAGAGGAACATGGCACCAGACCTTCGCCAGGACTTCAATATGATGGAGCAAAAAAAGAGGGTGTCCATGATTCTGCAAAGTCCCGTAAGAGAAGCTTTGTCTCTGACCAAGTGTCCTCTTCCTTCTTCCACTACTTCAGCTCTTATGCTCTGTTGTATGTGTCATAGTCCGTTTACCTTAACACAGGAAATCAGTGCCTCGTATATATGTATGGCTGTTAAAGAGTTCAGTTTAGTTCAAGTTATCAGACACACAAATGAAAAATCTTCATTATCGTAAAGGATAGGAGGTGTTCATTTCTCCTTTTCACTCTCTCACTGCTTCGCCAGAGAGTCCTTATAACGACCATTTGAAAATTACTCTTTCCTCCAAAACACCTAGCTTGGTGCTGGGCACTTAGTAGGTCTCAGCAACACCTGATTGTTGATTGATTTTACCTTTAGTTATGGTCGGCATTTGAACCACAGTCACGCCCAACTGTCTTCTGTTTGCATCTTTAGGTAAAGTAGTGCTGTTTTCATAGTTTTTTCTTGTTGATGCTGCTGTCTTTATGTGTGCTTCATTCTTTTTATCCTTTTAATCTGTTCTTGTTTTATTTCCTTAATATTTTGGGGTATCACTTGGCAGATAATTCATTTGAGTTATTTTTTTAAATGTTGATCATCTCTGTCTGCAAGGAACTGGGTACTTAGCATACAAAGCTTATTTGTTTGGTTGTTATTATTATTCATATATTATTCCTCAATAATATAACTTACAGTAAAGTACACAAGTCTTAAGTGTACAGCTTGATGAATTTTGACATATGTATAACACCTGTGTAAACGCCCAGATCAAGTCTCAGACTTTACATTGTAGTCGAAGGAGATAACCAAGGAGCAACAAATAGAAGCACAGTGCAGGAAACAGCTGGATGATTAGATTGAGTGTGACTGGGTAGAACAAACCTCTCTGAGTGAGGAAGATTTGACCTGAACTCTGAATGACAGGAAGGAGCCGGCCATGCAGGGATGGGGGAGAAGCAGACATGAAATTCCCAGGACAGGAATGAGCTTGAAGAGTCCAAGGGCAGCCAGTGTGGTCTGGGCATAGGAAGCGGGAGTGCGGGGTGTGTGAGATTGGAGAGGGAGGAAGGGGCAGTTGCCTCAGAGGCTGTGTCAGCCCAGCTCAGGGTACGGTGCAGATGGGAACGGCACGCTTCAGTCTTTGAGTAACTCATTCTGGGTTGGTATACAGAGAGCACCGTAAAGGGCAAGAGAATAAGGTGTCTTTCCAAGCAAGAGGTAGTGGTAGCTTGGGCCAGAGTGGTGGTGGTAGAGGTGGAGAGAGGTAAACTCATTTGTGTTCTGTTTTGAAGGTGGAATAAATAGGACTTGCTGATGGATGGGCAGGAAGAGGTGAGGGAAAAAAAAAAGAATCAGGATAACATCTAGACTTGGCTTGAGCAGTTTTCCTGTGTAAAAGCAACAAGAAACCAAGTGAAAATCACTAAGGATAGAGTGAAGAAGCTAAACTTTCAGTACCGAGTATGTGCCAGGCACTGTGCTGGGGGCACTGGGGATGCCAAGTCCCTACCCACAGGGGTCAAGAACACAGTCAGCATCAAAATGTTACTGACCCACATGCACTGTGGGGTCTGGGAACAGAGAAAGAACCCTAGAGGAAAGACTGGTAAGGCCTGGGCTTTACTGAGTAGAATGTACCCGGTGTTGGTTTTTTGGTTTTAGGAGCGTGGATCGTTCAACTGCAGTAAGGAGTGGGAAGGCCCACCCTGTGTGTACAGATGCTGACAGTTGGGAGATGTGCGAGGGAACCTGTGGACGTTTCCTTCAGACTGATTCTCTGTTCTCAGTGGAATAACAAGTGGAGGCATCTGCTTAGAATGGGCACGGGGAGTGGTGTAGAGAAGGCATGGAGAGTAGGCGAGAGAATGGGCAAGAAAGGTCAGGAATGATCCCTGGGTTAATGTCAAGGGTGCACTCAGGTCAGTGGTCATGGATTTACAGTGAGACAGTGCGGTACGGTCTTCGTTTTTGCCCCCCAGCCACTTTCAGCAGCGTGAATAGAAAGGGTGTGAAGAGTTGAACTTAACATGGGGTTGGGATTTTGCCAGATGAAATGGTAGAGAGTTGAAGTTGTAAGCAAGGGAATGGCTATAGTTTTAAACCAAGGGCCTAAGCTGAGTGAGAGAGGTCAGGACACAGGGAAGGTACGGGATGGTGATAAGGTCTTAGGATCAAGACGGACACTAGGAGAGGGTGTTTGGAGAGCATGTGCTTGGCTCCGAGACTGAAGAGGGGCCCAGTTACTAGAAATGAGCAGGTCTCTAGGGCATGACCATGGAAATAGGAGGCCGGGGTGAATTGGATGACACAGTCGTCGGAGGAGAGGCGATCGGGGAGCTGAGAGGGGAGGGTGCGGATATTTAACCATCCGGAGTTAGGACCAAGCAAGCAAGCAGGCAAGGTCATTGGCTGGTGACTGCTGGTTGAGGAAAGAGTCTGGGGTCCAGATGGGTGGCTCCAGGCCTCACTCACTGGTAGTTGCTAAGCGCAGCTCCATACTGTGCACATATAGGTCATCTGGAATGCTGTTGATACAGAGGGTCCTTCGTACTGTGGATTTTTTCTTTTTGTGTTTTCCTTACTAAGTTTTAAGTTCCTGATGGCAAAGCCATTTTCTTCCTATGTGTCCTCAGTGCCTAGAACAGTGTCAGGTGTTGTAAGGTGACTCAGGGTATTTAATCAGTCCCCTACTGTTTAAAATGTAGGCTGTTACCTGTTTTCCCTTTTATTGGTAATAATGCTGGAATGAGCATCCTTTGAGCACATCTGTGATGAGTTCCTTAGAAAAGATTCCTAGGAATAGGATGCCTGTTCAAACTTTTAAGCTTTTGTCTTGTTAAATTACTGTCCAGAAAGAATGCACTTGTTTATGCTCCAGGTGGTGATATGTTGGGACTACCCACCCGCCTCCCAGCACTGGGTGAGAGCAAACAGAAAACTAGCCTATGCGGCAGTTACCCTTGCCTTCCCAAGGAGCGGAAAAGAAACGATATCTCATTGTTTTAATTTGCCTTTTATTAGGCTTTCTGTGAAGAATTGGAATCAATGATACAGGAACAATTTAAGAAGGGGAAGAATCCCACAGGCCTATTGGCATTACAGCAGATTGCAGATTTTATGACCACGAATGTACCGAATGTCTACCCGGCAGCTCCGCAGGGAGGGATGGCTGCCTTAAACATGAGTGAGTAGTTCCTGACTTGGTATACATTCTTTGTCATTTTCCGGGTAAAATTTCCTAATATTTTCCAATGTGAAATAGATGAGCACACACTATGTAATACATAGAATTGAGGTTTTTTTAAAAATTGAGTTTTAGTTGTAGTAAAAGATAGGCCTAAAAATGTCTTGACTATAGAGGGCTCCTTTTTTATGAGCCAGTGGGACTGTTATTTCTCAGGCAGGTAACTTTTTATGTGGCTTCTCAGACCCTTTATGAATTAAAAAAAAAAACTAATTAGAAATAATGCTTGGGGAGTAGCACATTGATTTTGATTTTGCCTGAACTTATTTCAGTCAAGCCAACATTTCTTTTTTTTTTTTAAATAAATTTATTTATTTCATTTTAAATTTTTGGCTGTGTTGGGTCTTCGTTGCTGCACGCGGGCTTTCTCTAGTTGTGACGAGCAGGGGCTACTCTTGGTTGCGGTGCGTGGGCTTCTCATTACGGTGGTTTCTCTTGTTGTGGAGCACGGGCTCTAGGCGCACGGGGTTCAGTAGTTGTGGCTCATGGTCTCTAGAGCGCAGGCTCAGTAGTTGTGGTGCATGGGCTTAGTTGCTCCGCGGCATGTGGGATCTTCCCGGACCAGGGCTCAAACCCGTGTCCCCTGCATTGGCAGGCGGATTCTTAACCACTGCGCCACCGGGGAAGCCCCAAGCCAACATTTCTTATCCACCATTCCTCACTGCTCTTCGCAAATGAATGAGAAACAGAAAAATTCCAAAAGAAAGCTAGAAGAAAACTGTTGGGTGGGTGAATGTGAGCAAAGTTAGTTAGCAAAGATAGTTGTGCAGAGATGGCGCTTTGCCGTGGCTGTTGAATTTGTAAACGTTAACATGACAAGGTGGAGCCCAGGGTACCTTGAGCATCAGCTAATGTGACCTGCTGTGTACTGTGCCCTGGATCAGTCTCTGATGTTTCTAGTTGGATAATCAGCTTCTGACTACCAACTTAAGGTATTGGTTTGCGTTAGATCACCTGCCATGTGCTATTTACCTGTCTGTTCTCTGGTATTCTTAGAAGTTGATTGACATTCACCTGAGTGATGATATCATTAATGTCCAGAGAGTGTTAAAAATCACCTGTAATTTACTAGCTCACACTTCCATCCTGAAGTTGAATGGTAGTCACTAGGTTTTCATGTTTTCACATGGATTCTTTTTTATTTATTTATTTAATTTTATTTTTGGCTGCGGTGGGTCTTTGTTGCTGCACACGGGCTTTCTCTAGTTGCGGCGAGCGGGGGCTACTCTTTGTTGTGGTGCACAGGCTTCTCATTGCAGTGGCTTCTCTTGTTGCAGAGCACAGGCTCTAGGCGCATGGGCTTCAGTAGTTGTGTTGCGTGGGTTCAGTAGTTGTGGCCCACGGGCTCTAGAGCGCAGGCTCAGTAGTTGTGGCGCATGGCTTAGTAGCTCCACGGCATGTGGGATCTTCCTGGACCAGGGGTCGAACCCGTGTCCCCTGCATTGGCAGGCGAATTCTTAACCACTGCACCACCAGGGAAGTCCTCACATGGATTCTTAATGGATTCTAGTGATATTTATATGAATTAGATAATAAAGGACAATGTAATATATTTACTCACATATTGTTTTCTAGTCAGAGATAAAGGAAATTTTAATAGTGCCACACCAAAAAAAGAAGGAAGAAAAAAATCTAGTTTTAATTGTATCTAATAGTTTACTTCTCACATATAAAAAATTTTAATGTGAATTTTAACCTTTGTTGTGAAATATAATGTATGTAGATGGCATAGAACAAAAAGATATATAACGTATGAATGGTTTAAGGTGAACGCCTTTATAACCAGCACCCTGGTTAAGAAATAAAGTTTTATCAGTTGCTTGCCCTCTTAAAAGGAATCACCGTCTTGACTTGAATGGTATCACTGCCTTGCTTTTCTTTATAGTTTTATCATCCAAATGGTTATACTTAAATATATTATGGTTTAGTATTTGTCTTTTTTTACTTACTGTCTCTTCAGCATTTTTAAAGCTACAAGTTGCCCCTCCATCTCTCTTTTTCTCCTCGCACTTTAAAGGAAATGGGTTTTGTTGACCTGTAGAGTTTGCTACAGTCTTGAATTTTACTGATGCCATCTCCATGGTGCCCATTATGTTCTTTTTTCTTTTGTATTTACAGTAACTTGGTAGCTGGGTCTAGAAGCTTGGCTGTGTTTGGATTTTGTTCTTTGGCAGGCTCACTGCATAGGTGGCACTGTGTCCCACCCGCAGGCACATAAGCCTGCTTGTTGCCGTTGTGCTGTAGCAGCCATCATTGCTCAGTGCCTGGATCCGTTAATTAACAAAGGTTCCAAGACGGTGATATTTTAATTTTGTCATTCCTTCTTCTGTATTTACTAGTTAGAACATTTCTGTAAAGAGAAACTTCTCTGGGAAATGGGGCATGACCAGAAAGGGGGCCGCCTCATTCTCTGTCACTCAGCGCATGATTGCAGGGAGGCTGGTGCTAAACCATTCATAGATGACCTGCTTGTTGGTCAGGGTTTCATACGGAGCAGAGCAGCTTCCTTGCTGAGATCTATTGGAAGTCAGCCCTCAACCCACATGCACAAAGAGAAACTTCCTCTCAGCTCTTTTGCTTACCCCGTGGTACGGTTTGTATAAAGGTAACCGTTCAAAACGAGAAGTTGGTTTCCTGTCATCTTCTAAAGTGACCAATTACTATTGCTTTAATATTATTTTGAATGCATAGGTTTTTAAAAAAATGTATTTATTTGGTTGTGTCGGGTCTTAGTTGTGGCAGGCAGGCTCCTTAGTTGCAGCTCACAGGCTCCATAGTTGAGGCTCGAGGGCTCCTGTGGCTCGCCGGCTCCTTAGTTGCGGCACATGGGCTCCATAGTTGTGGCATGCGAGCTCCTTAATTGCAGCTTGTGGGCTCCTTAGTTGCGGCTCGCTGGCTTCCTTAGTTTTGTGGCATGAGAACTCTTAGTTGCAGCATGCATGTGGGATCTAGTTCCCGGACCAGGGATCGAACCCGGGCCCCCTGCATTGGGAGCACAAAGTCTTAACCACTGCGCCACCAGGGAAGTCCCTGCAGAGATTTAAATATATTTAATGTGTTTCAAAACATTGCAGTTATCCTTTTTGATACTACTCACATTGTCCCACCTTTGACTAAAGAGAACCTCTCCAAGTTGACTCCTGAGCCTAGTAGTCTTTGACAGCTTCCAGGCCACCTCCTGTAGGAGATGTTCTAGGCTCATCTTGTACATTTCCTGCCCCAGATCTGGAGTCAGCCATTTCTCTAAGAAACCTTGATTTCTTTTTGTGAGAAATGAAATTTTAGTCTGGGTGCTAGAAATGCTCTTTGCTACTGACTGGTTAGTTATTCTTTTTAGACCTTTTTAGTGGATAGAGCTAGGAAATATAAATTACCTTTTGGAGATTTCCTAAGAATCCGCCTGCCAATGCAGGGGACATGGGTTCGAGCCCTGGTCTGGGAAGATCCCACATGCCGCGGAGCAGCTAAGCCTGTGCACCACAACTACTGAGCCTGCGCTCTATAGCCCGCGAGCCACGACTACTGAAGCCCGCGCAACTAGAGCCTGTGCTCCCCAACAAGAGAAGCCACCACAGTGAGAAGCCCGCGCACTGCAACAAAGAGTAGCCCCTGCTCACTGCAACTAGAGAAAGCCCGCGCACAGCAACGAAGACCCAATGCAGCCAAAAATAAACAAATAAATTTATTTTTAAAAATTCCCTTGTGATTTGTATACTATATTGATAAATTGGAATTGTAAGTATAATTATAAATATATTGGAATTATAATTCCAATTAAAATTCAGGTCTAAGGGGTTTTTACTTAACCTCTTCTATCTAACATTTGTTTTTCTTTCTTCTACAACAAGAATTCTGGTTCTGCAGGACACCAGGAATAACAAAACTAGAGTATTAATAACTCATTTGCTTTCTCTCACATACCCCACACAGTATCAATCCTATACCAATAATATGTTCTCTCTTCATGTTTTAAAATAGTTACATTCTCTGTTGTCAGAGCATATAACCATTATATGTTATGGTCTTGTTTTTACATTCATTTTGTGTTACAATTAATAACTTAATTCTGTAATAAATATATATTTAATGCTCACCACCAGTCCTTGTATCAGTGCCCCTTTAGTCAATTTGGTTGTCTGAAGTTGCTTTTATAGTAGATTTCCCAGAAAACACTTGTGGAAAGGATTTCTTCATTCTTGCGTTGTGGCCTTTATATGTCAATGTTAATTTGGTTTAGTTAGTTTGGGTATAAAATCATTGGCTCACATTTTCCTATTTTGTGTATCTTAAATGCATAATTCATTTTCTTAGAATTTGAAGACAATCTTTCCATATAAGTTACTTGGTTTCTTTTCCTTGATGCTCATAATCTATTTTCCTTTTTCTTTAGAGTCCAGAAATTTTACCAGAATATGTCTTGGTGTTTGTCTTTCTGGGCAGTTTTCTCAGATGATGTGCCCTTCCAAACCTTTTTTATTTTCAGAGTGTTTTCTTGAATTGGTTTTTAATATTCATTCTGTTCCCTTGCTTTTGTTTCCTGGTATGCACATGATGGATTTTCCTTGTCTGACTTCTTTAACTGTCAACGTTTTCTCAAGTTCTTTTTATCACTTTCTTCATTTCTTTATGATTTAAAAAGTTTTTCTCCTCTTTCACCTTTACGCTGTTTTTAATATTTATTTTTAAAATTATTTTTCATTTATATCTAATTCCTTTTATATTCTAGCCCTCATTTCTGAATTTTTCTAATTATATTAAACATTTTTCTTATCTTTTATTATTAATGCCTTTCTTTATCTTTTATGAAATAATAGGTTATAGTTTTCATTTGTTTTGTGGATATGTTTTTTGTGCTTTTGTTATGTGTAGGAATGTGATTTTGCTCTTTTTTCTTTTAATAATTTATTTTTAAAATTTATTTAATTAATTTATTTTTGGCTGCATAGGGTCTTCGTTGCTGCGTGCAGGCTTTCTCTAGTTGTGGAGAGTGGAGGCTACTCTTCATTGTGGTGCGTGGTCTTCTCATTGCCGTGGCTTCTCTTTTTTTTTTTTTTTTTTTGCTGTACACGGGCCTCTCACTGTTGTGGCCTCTCCCGTTGCGGAGCACAAGCTCCGGACGCGCAGGCTCAGCGGCCATGGCTCACGGGCCCAGCCACTCCGCGTCATGTGGGATCTTCCCAGACCGGGGCACGAACCCATGTCCCCTGCATTAGCAGGCGGACTCTTAACCACTGTGCCACCAGGGAAGCCCCCGTGGCTTCTCTTGTTGCGGAGCACGGGCTCTAGGCGCATGGGCTTCAGTAGTTGTGGTGCGTGGGCCCAGTAGTTGTGGCTCGTGGGCTTTAGAGCCTAGGCTCAGTAGTTGTGGCACATGGGCCTAATTGCTCCACAGAATGTGGGATCTTCCCAGACTAGGGCTTGGACCCGTGTCCCCTGCATCGGCAGGCGGATTCTTAACCCCTATACCACCACGGAAGCCCTCTTTGAATAATTTTTGTGTGGTATTTGATCATGATATTTTTCTGTTCATTTTTACATGAAATTAGTTTTCCTGGAGGAGTCCAGTTCAGGAATCCTGACTCTAGAGCTCCCTCTTCTGTTGTTTTTGTGAAGTGCTAAAAAATATGGCAGCTTACTTAATTCTCCTCCCTTGCTTTTATCTGGGTCTTTTCTCTTTTCTTCTTTTCTTTTCTCTCGTTCCCAGCCCCATATTCCCCTCCCCTCCCCTCCCCTCTTTTTTTTTGTAATAAATTTATTTACTTACTTACTTATTTATTATTTTTGGCTGCGTTGGGTCTTTGTTGCTGCATGCAGGTTTTCTCTAGTTGCGGTGAGCGGGGGCTACTCTTCGTTGTGGTGCGTGGGCTTCTCATTATGGTGGCTTCTCTTGTTGCAGAGCACAGGCTCTAGGCATGGAGGCTTCAGTAGTTGTGGCTCGTGGGCTCTAGAGGGCAGGCTCAGTGGTTGTGGCGCACGGGCTTAGTTGCTCCGCTGCATGTGGGATCTTCCCAGACCAGGGCTTGAACTCGTGTCCCCTGCATTGGCAGGTGGATTCTTAACCACTGCGCCACCAGGGAAGCCCCATAATGTATATGTTTAATACTGTAAATGTCCTTCTAAGTTTTGCTTTACTGCATGCTACAAATTTTATTACCTTTCTGTTATTGATTTCTACCTTAATTGTATTAATGTTGGGGAACTTGGTCTTTATGAAATAGTCTTTGACGTTTTCAAGACTTACCTTATGGCCCATTGTGGGACGATTAATATCTCAACTATTATTTGATTTACATTTGACAAGAAATATTAAATCTTTGAGTCTTGTTTCTTTTTTCATTTCAGGTCTTGGTATGGTGACTCCTGTGAATGACCTTAGAGGATCTGATTCTATTGCCTATGACAAAGGGGAGAAGTTATTGCGGTGTAAACTGGCAGCGTTTTACCGACTAGCAGATCTCTTTGGATGGTCTCAGCTTATCTACAATCACATCACAGTGAGTATTAAATGGGGTAGTAACTGAATGATAAGTGGAGTAGTATGTGTCTGGCACCACCTGTTTTCATTTAGGGGGAGAGGGAATCTGGCTGAGCTGAAGTAAATCTTGGAACACCTTCCTTCTGATTGCTGACTGCAGAGTATAATAATCTGAGAATTAGCCAGTTTGAATTAAAAATTATGAGAACAGTAGTTCTTTAAAACTCCTTTCTTGCTTGCTCACCTAATAAATGAGTGTTTACCAAATTATAGGCAGTTCCTAAAGTTCTTTTTATGCCTAAAAAATCAAGAATGAAGATGTTTTCTTTCCTACTTGGACCAAAGCCTTCTATCTCTCATATTTATTTCTTCAGATATTCCAGTTTTAGCCATTTTTCAACATTATCAGGACCTCTAGTTTCTTCAATTCATTCTCTTTTTTTTTTTAATTTGTTTTTGGCTGCATTGGGTCTTCGTTGCTGCGCTCAGGGTTTCCCTAGTTGCAGCGAGCAGGGGCTACTCTTGGTTGCAGTGTGCATGCTTCTCATTGCGGTGGCTTCCCTTGTTGAGGAGCACAGGCTCTAGGGCACGTGGGCTTCAGTAGTTGTGGCGCACAGGCTCAGTAGTTGTGGCTCAAGGGCTCTAGAGCACAGGCTCATTAGTCGTGGCACACGGGTTTAGTTGCTCTGCAGCATGTGGGATATTCCCGGACCAGGGCTCAAACCTGTGTCCCCTGCATTGGAAGGAGGATTCTTAACCACTGCGCCACCAGGGAAGCCCCTTATTGGATATTTTAAATTATTAATATAGTGTGTGCTTATTGTGGCAAGCGTCCCTTACACAGACGTTGAAAGAAGAAATCATAATCCTGTGAATACTCTTGTCCCCCTTGAGATAACCAGCATTAACAGACGTTTAAATCATTTTACCCTTTTCTCCATACTCCACACACTCAGTACACACAGTACTTAATACACATGTGTAGGTGTTTTTTACTTGTGGACTCATAACCAGCAGTGCTTAGTTCAGCTTCATTCATTTTTTTTTTTTAAGTATTTATTTATTTGTTTTGGCTGTGAAAGGATCTTAGTTGCTGGATGTGGGCTTCTTAGTTGCGGCAGGCATGCTTTTAGTTGTGGCATGCATGCAGGATCTAGTTCCCTGACCAGGGATTGAACACGGGCCCCCTGCATTGGGCGCACGGAGTCTTACCCAGTGGACCACCAGGGAGGTTCCCAGCTCCATTCTTGACTCCAAGGAATGCTCTTTGATGGTAGTCTGAAGCCCACCCTTGTGACTAGTGCACTGTGCTTCTGGGACGTGGTAGGGATCTTTGCCAGATATACCGAGTTACCCTCCCCTCTGTTCTCCACATTGCCGCTAAAGTGAACCTTTCAAAACGCAGACCTGACCCTGTTGTATCTACGCTGTCTTGCCTGTGGAATGTCACTTCCACCCTAGAACACCTGCTTTATTTCCCCCACAGCAGTTACCATCATCCATACTGTACGTTTGTTCGTCGTCCACATCAGCTCCATGAAAGGAGCCTCTGGCTGTGTCCTGGGAAGAATTCCTGTGCTGGGCACAGAGGAGGCGCCTTTTGATATTTGGTCAGTGGATCCAGTTAGCCTCCCACAAGAGCTGGCTCTCTTCCTTGTGCCTGCGTGGAAATTGCTGGCCTCTGTGGCTAATTATACTTGACAGAACGTCTATGTAGATTTTTTTTTTTTAATAAGTTTATTTATTTATTTTTGGCTGCATTGGGTCTTCGTTTCTGTGTGAGGGCTTTCTCTAGTTGCGGCGAGCGGGGGCCACTCTTTATCGCGGTGCGCGGGCCTCTCACTATCTCGGCCTCTCTTGTTGCGAAGCACAGGCTCCAGATGCGCAGGCTCAGTAGTTGTGGCTCATGGACCCAGTTGCTCCGCGGCATGTGGGATCTTCCCAGACCAGGGCTCGAACCCATGTCCCGTGCATTGGCAGGCAGATTCTCAACCACTGCGCCACCAGGGAAGCCCCTGTGTAGAGATTTAATGCTAAATGGTTGCCTAAAAATTAGTTCCATGAAAACATTACATCGCTAAGAGGAAATGTAATCCTTGGCTTAATGCCAGCCTTACATTCTCTGGAGATTTTAAAAGCTGTTTACTACTAGTCCTATTATGAATGCTATTTAAATAAGTTTGAATTGCTTAAATTGATCATTTTTTTCCCCCTTTAATTATTTAGGACTTGGCAGAATTAAAACATTAGTTAGGGGCTTCCCTGGTGGCGCAGTGGTTGAGAGTCCGCCTGCCGATGCAGGGGACACGGGTTCGTACCCCGGTTCGGGAAGATCCCACATGCTGCGGAACGGCTGGGCCCGTGAGCCATGGCTGCTGAGCCTGCGCGTCCGGAGCCTGTGCTCTGCAACGGGGGAGGCCACAACAGTGAGAGGCCTGTGTTCTGCAAAAAAAAAATTAAAAAAACATTAGTTAGGTGTTTACTTTTCTGTAAGTGATCTCTTTGGGACTTAACACTGAATAAAAAAGAAATTCAAGTTACAAAACATATTTCTTACATCTTGTGAACTAGAGAATCTTTGAGGAAGAAAGTTTTTGTTTTTTTAACTATTTATAGCATCCATATTTTGGTTTCACAGTCTAGGCGTTATCATATATAGATTTAACAGAAAAGAAATATTAATAGTATCGGTGCAGCCAAAAAGTGCCAACAGGTCATCGTGCCCTTTCTTTGAAGGAGGGCAATAGGGATTTTCTGCTAAAGGGATTTAAAAGTGCTAACAGGTGTTAGAGGATTGGAGATGATTGTCTGAATTAATCTCTGTCTTAAGATTGCATTGGATTTAGAGAAGCTTTTGAGCGGGGGTGTCAAAAGACAGGATAGCCCAGTTGGCACATGAGGTGGGCTTCCTCTCTTGGTGGCTCTTAGCCAATGGCAGGGTCTTTCCGTCCCTAAATGCCTCTGGGTGTCAGTGGAATGCTAGGTTCACCTCCATTCTGGATTCCAAGGAATGCTAACCCTCCGAGGTGGTGGGCTCCAGAGGTGGCAGCGGGTCCACAGTGACTGTGTTCTGAGGACATGATAGGGATCTCTGCCAGAGATAGTGAGTCGGGTGTATTGTGTTTTCGGTGAATGACGTTAGCGCTCATTCCTTGTGCACAGAGAAGGGGCATTACATGTGGGAAGACTCGCAGTTAGACCAGTGCTACGCCATCAGGGACTAGAAAACTTACTTTGAAATGTCCTCTCTTTTTTCAGTCTACATCAGTACTTAGCACTTTCTCCTTTTTGTTTCAGATTCTGAAGATTGTATATTTTAAGCTTTTCCATTATAATATGTAGATCTGTTAAGCTCACTCTTGGAAATATATGTTAAAGAAAGAAGTCAAAGAAGAAAACATGATGTATAAATATATTTATTATAGCATTATCTGTAATAATAAAAAAATTTGAGTCTTAATATCCATCAGTAGGTGGGAAATGGCTCAGTTATTCAACTTGAGGGAATCAGCTTGAGGGAATGTTACATATTATGAAAAATAATTGATAAAGACCATCTGAAACCATGGAAAATAATTATTATAAAAGAGAAAATATAAAATGTATACTGTTTATAGCTATATGAATTATGTGTGTGTGTATATATATATATATATATATATACATAGACAAAGAAAAAAGTGAGTAAAACTGGCTATGTAGTATTTTTTTAATGTGGGACCTCATAGCATGAGCGTGCTTCTAAAACTTATGTGGAGGAAAAAAGGCCTAGAATAGATAACTCCTGAAGAACTAGGTAAGGAGATATTTTTTCCTATCAAGTGTCAAACTTATAAAGTGATGGTAACTAAAATAGTGTGCTTTGGGGAAAGGCAGAAACAGATAAACCAGTGGGACAGAGCCCAGAACTAGATCTTTATGTACTGAAATCAGATATACAGGGACTTCACTGGTGGTCCAGTGGTTAAGACTCCACGGTTCCAGTTCAGGGGGCCTGGGTTCAGTTTCTGGTCAGGGAACTAGATCCCGCATGCTGCAGTGGAGATCCTGCATGCCTCAACTAAGACCCGGTGCACCCAAATAAATAAATAAATAAATATTAAAAAAAAAAAAAGAAATCAGATATACAAAAGAGTCTGCATTGCAGATCATCAAGGGAAGAATGATGGACCAGGCTGTAATTGGTGCTGGCACAATTAGATTGAAAAATCAGAATTGGAAAATTGTATTGGATTCTTACCTTATACTGTATAGAGTCACAAAGCAATTCCAATGAATTAAGCATTGAGTGTGAAAGATAATACTGAAAAAATTTTAGGATCTGTATAAGTGAAAATCACTTACCTTTAACCTCTGACTTAAGGAAAGTTGTCTTAAGACACAAAAGCACTTATCATAAAAGAAAAGATGAATAAATCATTTGACTACATTAAAGTAAACAAATTTCTCATCATTAAAAGACACCATAAAGAGAGTGAAAATAAAAGCTTACAACCTAGAAGATTTTGCCTCACGGTTAGCCAACAAGAAATTAGTATCCAGAATAGATGAAGAACTATCAGTAAGCAACCAGTATAAAATGGACAAAAGACAAGGCAATTTACAGGAATTTCACAGAAGGGGAAATGAGACTGGCTTATAAAAATATGAAATGTTGCTCAACTCAGTTGTAACTGGGAAATTATAAAGTCACGATGGAATACCATTTCTCAGACATCAGATTTTAATTTTTAGGAAAGATGGTTGTAGAAGCACAGAACTATCATATACTACTAGCAGGAGTGTACATTTAATTAGGCCCTTTGGAAAATAATTGGCTTCACCTCCTACTTTGTTACCCTGGAGAAACTTGTACCATGTACACTAGGAGACAGGTATAAGAATGTTCATAGCATTGTTTTTAATGGCAAAATGAAAACCACGTCCATTGACAGAAGGTGGATACATAAATTGTATATTCATCCAATAGGCACTATACAGCAATGAGGAGGAATAAATTATTGCCATGTTGTATATCATCTGCAGGAATCTCAGAAACAGTGTTGAGGAAAAAAAGTCACCGAAAAATACAGTATGATTGCAATTACATGAAGTTCACAAACAGATAAAAATTAAGCAATGTATTGCTTAGGGATGAATATATATAAAGTAAAACTGTAAGGAAAAGAAAGAAAATGCTTAACACATAACTCAGGATAGTGATTACTTATGGGATATGGGGAGAAAGAAACAGCTTCAGAAATATTAGATTTATTTTGTTTCTGAAGCTGGTTGAAAGGTACATGGACATTTGATTTATTATTTTACTTAAGTTGTACGTATACCTGCTAAATACTTTTTTACATGCATGTTTCAAAATAAAACCTTTTAAAATAAGCAAAAATATCTGACTTGGGACTTCCCTTGTGGCACAGTGGTTAAGAATCTGCCTGCCGGTGCAGGGAACACTGGTTCGATCCCTGGTCTGGGAAGATCCCACATGCCACAGAGCAGCTAAGCCCATGCACCACAACTACTGAGCCTGTGCTCTAAGAGCCTGTGAGCCACAACTATTGAGCCCGCGTGCCACAGCTACTGAGCCTGCGCTCTACGAGCCTATGCGCCGCAACTACTGAGGCCCGTGCACTCTAGGACCCATATGCCGCAACTGCTGAGCCTGCGTGCTGCAGTAGCTGAAATCCGCGCACCTAGAGCCCATGCTCTGCAAAAAGAGAAGCCACTGCAATGAGAAGCCCGCGCACCACAACAAAGAGTAGCTCCCGCTCGCCGCAACTAGAGAAAGCCCACGCGCTGCAACGAAGACCCAGCGCAGCCAAAAAAATAAATAAATAAAATTAAAAATATCTGACGTTTAATTTTTCCCTGTTTCCAACCTTATTTTTCTTCATCCCAGCCAATAAATACACAGTAATTCCTTGTTTAAGTTTTGTTTTGACCCAGTTTGGGAATTGGGGAATTTGCATAGTTTTGATTTAGATAGTTAGAAAGATCAACATCTTTTATAAAATAAAAGAACTGACTTCAGCGTTAAAAAACCTGGCTAACTTAAAATTAATGGGAAAATATTTGGGGGAAAGGCCCAAAATTATGGAAAGGCCCAAATATTTCTGGCCCCTCGGTAGTGAAAGTGTGGAGTCCTAACCACTGGACTGCCAGGGAATTCCCAGCGTTTTTGAAACAACTAAAAAGGAGTAGAGACCTAGTAGTAGAGATTTATAGAGAATGGATATGGTAGAGATGGCTTTCCTACCACCATTAATAATACTGCAGTAGTGTAATAGTTAAGAGATGCCATTTATTGAAAGCTTTATTGTGAGCACAAGCCCCTTTCATCCCCACTTCATGGGTGAGGAGGCCAGGAGCCCAGGGTCCCCAGAGCAACATAGACAGTTCTGGGTTCTAACTCAGGTCTTATATGACTGTGGGTCCGCATTCTAGTGTGCTGAGGAAATGCAGTGAGTTTCGCGTGAAGATGACATGGAGGAGATGGGATAGTTTCAGATGTCCCAGGACTAAACTACAGTTTAGGGCAGACGTAGACCTCGTTCTGTGTTGCACACCACAGACAGATTTCTGTTCAGTGTAAGAGAGAGTGTTTAATGATTAGGCCTCTCCAGCTTCTGTTTGTTTACTGCTGTACCCTAGCCTCCAGGTGCAGAAGGCCTCCGGGACTATTTGCTGAATGAAGGAACGAGGCCGGCCGTGTGAGGGCATCACTGCACTGTCCAAGCGGACACCCCTCCGCCCCGTGTGTGTTTCTTTTGGGCCACTATAGAAGTCACTGTGCTGGTTAGGAAGTTGGACTAAACAGCATAAGGCCTTTTCAACAAACATTGAATTCCACCTACCTGACCCTAGTTAGAATTCTTAGCCCAGTGGTAAATGTGTTCCGTCCTAATAGCTTTGGGAAGTCTTTTGAGTCTATCCCCAAATCATTACATTGATAAAAATTAGACTAAATTTTTGTGAGGGCAGGACTCCCCCCCGACCCCGCACTACATGACTAGCATCTAGCACATATCCATCATATGTGACAAATCTGTATTGTTGAAAGAAAACTATATTGTGGAAGGAAGAAAGATACCAGGGGAGTAAGGATGTGATGTGTAGAGACTTTTGGTCAGGCAGAAAGGAAGAACGCTCTCTTATTTGTGATTTTTATGATTGTTCACTATCCTATAGGTTTTGAGTACTTAAAAAAAAAACAAAACATTTTGATTTTTAAAAAGTAAGGTTTGGTTTTCATTATTACACCCTTGAGGAGTGTCACCTTTTTGCACGTGATACTGGCTTGGTAGCCACCAGAAGGTTTTTTCTTTATAAAGTTAATTATCATGAATGTGACCAAGATGCACTTCATGTACCCAGTAAGTTACTACAACAGAATAACAGAAAGCTTTCAGTACCCCTTAGCTTTGTGATAGGCACTGTATTTAAGTGAGACCCTATGTAGCTCAGTTAATGCTCACAAAAAAACCGTGAGTCTGTGGACTGAAAGAGATGCAAATAATTTCAATAGGATTTTTGAGCTAACTCAGTAATTCTCCGCACAGACCAGAGTGAGCTCCGAGCAGGAACACTTCCTCGTTGTACCTTTTGGACTTCTCTACAGCGAAGTGACTGCATCCAGTTTGGTAAGAATGTCCTTCTCTTCTTGGGCATCAAGTATATGTAGGTCATGTTAGGTAATTAAATACTGTCTAATCGCGTTAGACATGTAAAACCCAAGAAAGAGGAAAAACTCTATGTTTTGTGTGATTAACTCAGGGAAAAACTTTTATGATTAGTTATAAACACTTTAAACTTTGGTTTAAGTAATTTCTAGTTAGGATAACATGAAATCCTCTTGATATTTAAGATTTTGCTTTCTTATTTCAGGTTAAAGTCAGTCTACAAGGAGAGGCAGTGGACCGTGGAAGTACTAATCTAGGGGTAAATCAGGCTGGCTTCACGTTACATTCTGCCATTTACGCTGCACGCCCAGACGCGAAGTGCGTTGTGCACGTTCACACACCAGCAGGGGCCGCGGTGAGTGCGCTGCCCTGGTAGAGACTTCAATTTGAAGCCCTTCAGTGAGCGGCACTTCACATTTCCTCCAAATTGCCCTCTCTTGTTGCACCAAGTCAACAAACCTCATTTTGTTGGATTAGAAAAATCTTTTTTCCTCACTACATTTGACTTTCTTAAAAGAATATATTTTAAGGGGTCCATTTACTATCTGATTTTGAAAAACATGTAATAAGTCTGAAAATGTTGTAAGACTCAACGATTAGAAAAATCAGTGTTGAAGAGGGGAGTGAGATTTCAGCGTATGGGAGACTGGGAAGTGCAGAATGACAACAGTGAATTGAGACTCCTTGGTTGAGAAGAGAAGTGGGAAGAGGAGGGAGGGTGAAGTGAGGTGGTAAGTGGGGGACGCTGGGCTCAGGCAAGGGTTTGTGGGATGCAGGAGACTTGAACCTGCTTGACGGTCTGAGGGGAAGGCGCCGGGCCTGTGATGGAGAGGTTGAGGCTGAGAGACACACCGGCCAGCCTCCACAGATGATGCGCCTGGATTTAGCGAAACCCAGGCTGGATTGTGACTGGGGAGAGTAATACCGGGGAAGGGAGTTCCCTGGTGGTCCAGTGGTTAGGGCTTGGCGCTTTCACTGCCCTGGCCCGGGTTCAGTCCCTGGTTGGGGAACTAAGGTCCCCTCAAGCCGTGTGGCGCAGCCAAAAAATAAAAAAAGAAGGGGGAAGAGGGCACAGACGCTGCAGACTCTTAGGAGGCTTGGCCGTTGAGCCCCGAGCCTGCCCCATTCTGATCACCAAGCCTGGACCCTGCTGGTGCACACAGGCCACCTGACCAAGCCTCGGACCCCTCAGTATGTATGGAAGTGTGCTTTCTGGTTGTTGGCACCGTCATGTGAAAGCGAAGCACTCAAGAACTGTCTAGAATTGTCTTTTTTATCACCAGTTTTATACTTTAATGACTTCCTGGGCTTATTTGTTTGACAGATGACCTCATTGATTAAGTAATACTGAATTTCACTCTGTCTTGATGTTTTAATATCATAGATCTTGGGTTGTTGGGATGAATGTTGGATCTGGTTTGTTTGTTTTACTTTGAAGATATGGTTCTTGATGTCAGCATCAGTTTTATTAGTTTTATCATTCTCCAAATGATGTAATTTTTTCTTAAAAGAATGCATGCTCTTCCAACCCCAAAAAATCCATGCCAAAAAAAAAAGGAAAAATCCATGCATTTTAAAGAACCATTAGAGGTACCTTTGAGACTGTGGTTATCACAAATAGCATGTGATTTGTTTTAAAAATTATCAAAGTAACTTTACTTTGTAAGGAAATAACTTCTTATAGAAAGGCTGATATTGTGAAAGGAATTAAATATGGTACTGCCTTTTTTGTGGTATTGTCTTTTTAGATGAACTTTTCTGTAAGAAATTGTTACACTTACATATGTATTATTTAAATCTTTGGGGCCTGTTAGTCTAGGTAGAAGACCTTTAAAATTAGCATATTCTAAAGTCAGTTTGGGAAAGTTAAGGAAATTAAAGGGCTATATGGACACTTTGATTTTTCACTTAAATAAATGTAGAGAATTTATACAGTATAATATCCTAAATCTTTATAAATCTCCTTTTATCTGACTTTCAGGTGTTCCTATCTCACCTACAACCTAAGATGAAAAGTACACAAAACCTTAAAGCTCTTCAGAAACCCCTCTTTGCAATGTTGTGACTCATTCAGAGGAAGCCATTGTCTCTCCTTGCAGTAGATCCAGGACTCATCTTATTAAATCTGAGCTCACTTGGTGTTTACAGTCAGTGTGGGAGAAATCCAGAAATATGTGGAATTTCTTTTGAGGCCTTCCTTGACAGTGGTAGCTTTGATTTTTAAAAATAGATTGGTGGTGAGCCCCAGAAGTAAGGTTTATCTTAAATTCATGGGTTCATTCATTTCTGAAAGGAGAACAGAGTAAAATATGTTCCCCCCATTACGTTTTTGAGGAAAGCATTTGCCGTGTCGTCAGTGGAGCTCCTGATTCGTCTTCGTTGATGGTGCTGCTTGTTCTCTAGGTCTCTGCGATGAAATGTGGCCTCTTGCCAATCTCCCCAGAGGCACTTTCCCTTGGAGAAGTGGCTTATCATGATTATCACGGGATTCTGGTTGATGAGGAAGAAAAAGTTTTAATTCAGAAAAATTTGGGGCCTAAAAGCAAGGTCAGTAGGCATCTAATCTGGTATTTAAATTACAGAGGAAAGAAGAAAAACGTTATCTGTCTTCTTGCCTAGGTCCATAGAGCTTTCCTGTTTCCTCCCTTTAGGTTCTTATTCTCCGGAATCACGGGCTTGTATCCGTTGGAGAGAGTGTTGAGGAGGCCTTCTATTACATCCATAACCTTGTGGTTGCATGTGAGATCCAGGTAGGTGGTGGCCGTTCCGTTTGGTCTATAGTATACTTAGGTGTTTGTGGGGTTCCCATAGATTTTCTTTTTTTTTTTTTTTTGCGGTACGCGGGCCTCTCACTGCTGTGGCCTCTCCCGTTGCGGAGCACAGGCTCCGGACGCGCAGGCTCAGCGGCCATGGCTCACAGGCCCAGCCGCTCCGCGGCATGCGGGATCCTCCCGGACCGGGGCACGAACCCGTGTCCCCTGCATCGGCAGGCGGACTCTCAACCACTGCGCCACCAGGGAAGCCCTCCCATAGATTTTTGATACTTGTTTTCCAGCAGTGAGTCTGTGAGCGATTTCTTTGCTAAAGATGAGCTCATGAATTTGGAAGATGACCAGGGAAAATGCCATTTCACTGATTTAAGTTGGCAAACGATTATTGGGCTTTTCATTTCTAACTTTTAATTTTTCAAATACATAAGTCACTGCCATTGATGGAGTACTAGCATATGCCAGCCCTGCTATCAGGTGCTTTATTTATGTTACTACATGTCATTTCATTTGAACTCCACACACTCTTTTTGAAAAAGTGGGTGCAGGGAGTAGAGATGTGCCCACAGTCTCACAGCAGTGGGCTCTGCTTATGCTGAGTCTGCTCGGCCCCTATGTGCGTTCCTCACTGTCACTCTGGCTTGTGTCTGTGTGGTGATGCAGCCCCCAGTCCCCTTCATATGGCCTTGGGAGGGCTTTGTCTTCCCTTTTGTCCTTCTAGTATGAGTGCCCAATATTTTTTCATGCTAAAGAAAACCTTCTGAAGATTACCTTGTGATTTGTCTATCAGTGTCTGTCTCACATTTTTTATTCTTATAATGATTTGGTTTCTTTTGAAACCTACATTTCTGTTGAAGTGATCTCTCATGGGCATCTGACCCCGTTGATCAGCAAGGAACTCCAACTGTAGTGTTTGCTTGTTTTGGAAAAGGTTCGAACTCTGGCCAGTGCGGGAGGGCCAGACAATTTAGTCCTCCTGGATCCTGGGAAGTACAAGGCCAAATCCCGTTCCCCCGGGTCCCCGGCAGGGGAGGGCAGCGGATCGCCTCCCAAGTGGCAGATTGGTGAGCAGGAGTTTGAAGCGCTCATGCGGATGCTGGATAATCTGGTAAGAATGTTGCCACCACTTGATGATACAGCGCTCATCCCAGCAGCACAAATGTTAGTGTTTTCATAGTGAGTGAAATAGTATTGTGAAATTGCTGTCTTCATGCATTCATTCATCAGAATGCTTTCACCCTCAAGTCATGAAGAAGCACCAGGGCAATTTAACTTCTAAGCTAAACTACGATGGAATATACAGGTGAGGGTTTCTTGTCTCCTTTTGTTTTTTAAAGGTAATCTTGTTTGGACTGTGTGGGGTCAGGAGCACAGAGAATGCTCTGCTCTGCTGGATGAGTAACTCCTCGAGTAGCAGGGTCAGCTCTGTACCCATCATCCCGCAAGCAAGCTGTCGAGGGGACTTTCTAAATCAGTCAGCCGAGTGTCTTGTTTTTGTTTTAACAGTAAATTCTAGCTATTCGGGGCCTGACTGCTGTGTTCCACACACTTTGCTGCCAATTTATTGCGTGGGAGACCCTCTGCTGCTTCCTGCGGGGACGTGGAGCCCAACGTGGTACAGGAGCATGGCTGCGGGGCTTTTAGCATAATAAGAACGTTCTAATAGTACATGGCAGGATGTGGTCTGTTAGGTGGCTGCAGTGAGGGATGTCATCCTTTTGCAAGGATCAGGGAGGAAATTTATGTAGAGGGTGGCACTTGAGAAGGACCTCAAAGAAGAGGTAGAAGCGTGGCAGGCTGAGTTGGGGGAAGGAAAGCATCCGTAGCAGAGGTGAGGGCGCGGCTGGAGACATGGCAGCACGACGGGGTCATGTCTTTTAGGTCCATCTCTGATCTCGCCAAGTTCTCTAAATATTCACAACAAGGCACTTAGGGTCGAAGCAATCACATTAAAAGACAAATGACTCTGTGATGGGGCCCTTTTCCTGCTGCAGTGTCATACCTCTTCAGTAGGATTCAAGAGAGTCTCCTACTGCCACATGATGTTAGGTGCTGGAGGAAAAAAAGACCTGTCGTGGGCATGTGGGACAGAGAAGACACTGGAAGGGCATGTTGCCAGCTTCACATTAAGAAAGTCGCCACAATTGGACCAGGTCACGGGTGGGATGGGTGGCTTCAGGAAGATCTTGGAAGAAAAAGAATTCATGGATCTGATTCAGGGTATGCTAAGTGTCCTCAGAGGGTTCTTCTCACTGAAATTCTTTGGACTTAGGAGAATGTTCATTGCTGGAAAGGGAGAGCTGGGAGTTAACTGCCTAGAAGTGATGGTCACAGGAGTAGATTTGATCAGTGGGGGAGGGGTGAACCTCCCATAACTTCTGCATTCATTTGCTCAGTAAGTGGGTTGCATTAACTGACCACCTAGTCTTGAGCCTGTAGCCGTGACCAGGACACAGTTCCTGCCCTCAGGGAGTTCATGGCCTAGTCAGGGAAATGGACAA